>NW_025533825.1:0-77500 GCF_020615455.1 Coregonus clupeaformis | reverse complement strand
TAGTCCAGTGTTTCCCAAACTCGGTCCTGGGAACCCCCAGGTGTGCACTTTTCAAATGCTGATTCAAAATGATAAACTTATCATCAAGCTTTGATCATTTGAATCAGCTGTGTAGTGCTAAGGCTAAAATCTAAATGTGCACCCAGTTTGGGAAACGCTGCCATAGTCTCCCAGTGACTCTCTCAGTGATGCCCCAAGGTCCTGTGGTTAACCAGACACCGTGGTGATGCCCCAAGGTCCTGTGGTTAACCAGACACCGTGGTGATGCCCCAAGGTCCTGTGGTTAACCAGACACCGTGGTGATGCCCCAAGGTCCTGTGGTTAACCAGACACCGTTGATGACCCAGTCAGAGTGAGTGAGTCCCTGGCCTCAAGGTAGTGAGGTTCCGTGGGTGAGGGTGACCCAGACACCATGGGTGAGATGACTCCCAGGCACTGTGTTTTTACCTCAGGTCAAACAGGGGCAGCGAGGGGACAGAGGCCACCACCGGGGGGTTAGGGCCAGGGCCGGGAGGGCATGGTGAAAGGGAGGGGCTGGTAACACAGAGTGACAGCGCCTGCTGTGAGAGCCCAACGGTTAGTGGCTGGTCTGGGATCAGTTTAGCCTTTTAGATCATATAATGAATAAGACGATATGGAGAGGGAGGATCTGATACTAGGTCAGCACTCCTACTCTGAGATGCTTTATTAATATCAATTTTCTACATCTTATTAAACCAGGCCCAGGTCTGGACTGGACAATAATAGAGGCCGGGGCACAGCTGATCTTCAGAGGTAAGACCGTCTCAAAGGGCATTAGTCCTATAGAGAAGAGACTGGGAGGCAGTAATGGTATGGGAGGCTCTAGAGACTGGGAGGCAGTAATGGTATGGGAGGCTCTAGAGCCTGGGAGGCAGTAATGGTATGGGAGGCTCTAGAGCCTGGGAGGCAGTAATGGTATGGGAGGCTCTAGAGCCTGGGAGGCAGTAATGGTATGGGAGGCTCTAGAGACTGGGAGGCAGTAATGGTATGGGAGGCTCTAGAGACTGGGAGGCAGTAATGGTATGGGAGGCTCTAGAGACTGGGAGGCAGTAATGGTATGGGAGGCTCTAGAGCCTGGGAGGCAGTAATGGTATGGGAGGCTCTAGAGACTGGGAGGCAGTATGGTATGGGAGGCTCTAGATGACTGGGAGGCAGTAATGGTATGGGAGGCTCTAGAGACTGGGAGGCAGTAATGGTATGGGAGGCTCTAGATGACTGGGAGGCAGTAATGGTATGGGAGGCTCTAGAGCAGGGGTGTCAAACGTCCGGCCCGCGGGCCGGATCAGGCCCGCAAACGGGTTTAATCCGGCCCGCGAGATAATAAAAATAAAAGAAAGAAAGAAAAAAAAAATTGTAAAGTATAAAAATGCGCTGCAATTTTCCAATAAAATAAACTGCTGTTCCAATTGCGTCCACTGGATGGCGCAATAGCAATTGTGTTAAGCAAGCAAACTGTTTATACCGGGGCAGAGCAAGTAGGTCAAGCACGTGCAGCCAATGAGCTACTTTGTTTTGCCCGCAATATTTATTACGGCTTCTACTTTTAACATTATGTGCTTTGGCACCCTCATTGCCCCAATATGTCTCTGTCAAAAAATAGAAAAGTGGACGCAGAGTGCAGAGTGTTCCAAGAAAAATGGTCATCCTATTTATTCACGGAATTGAATGGGAAAGCTGTATGTTTGGTGTGTTCAGAGCATGTTGCAGTGCTGAAAGAATATAACCTTCGTCGCCACTATGTGAGTCTTCATGCCGACAAATATGACAACTTTCAAGGACAGCGGAGATGAGAGAAGGTGAATGAACTGTTGGCGGGTCTGAAGAAACAGCAGTCTGTGTTTACTCACAGCCGAGACATCAGTGACGCTGCAGTGAAAGCTAGCTACCTCATTGCTAATGAAATCGCAGTGGCTTCAAAACCATTTAGTGAGGGTGAATTTGTAAAAACATGCATGATGAAGGCAGCGGAGATTGTGTGCCCTGAAAAGCGGCAGGCTTTTGCAAATATCAGCCTGACAAGAAACACAGTTGCAGACAGGATTTCCGATCTTTCAGTGGATTTGGACAGCCAGTTGAAGCAAAAAGTAAAGTCATTTATTGCGTTTTCGGTTGCAATTGATGAAAGCACGGACATTACAGATGTTGCACAACTGGCCATTTTCATCCGTCGGGAGTTGATGACACATTGACCGTCACCGAGGAGTTCGTGGAGTTGGTGCCGATGACAGATACAACGACAGCAGCTGATATTTTTACCGCACTCGTCGGGCGCGCTGGACAGGGTCGGAGTGGACTGGTCCCACGCTGTCAGCCTGGCTACAGATGGTGCGCCCTCAATGATCGGGAAAAAAGCAGGCGTTGTGACAAAGTTCAGAGAGAAAGTGCAATCTGCAAATGGAGGACGTGATTTTTTGACTTTTCACTGTATTTTGCACCAGGAGGCTTTGTGTTGCAAGTCATTAAAGATGGATAACGCCATGAAGGTGGTCATCCAAACTGTTAATTTCATCCGATCCAGAAGCCTGAATCACAGTCAGTTTGACAGCCTTCTCAGAGAGAAAGACCACATCTATGGCCTGCCATACCACACTGAGGTAAGATGGTTAAGCCGAGGTGCTGTGCTGAGGCGTTTCTTTGATTTACGAGAAGAAATTGAACAGTTCATGGAAGAAAAGGGCAAACCAGTGTTAGAATTTCATTCCGCAGAATGGATGCAGGACCTTGCATTTATGGTGGATGTTACAGAGTAATAACTGAATAACTTGAACAAACAGCTGCAAGGGCGCAACAAAGTTGTCACGCAGTATTATGACAGCATACGTTCTTTCAAGTTGAAGCTGTCATTGTGGGAGACGCAACTTGCCGGTGGTGATGCAGCTCACTTCCCCTGTCTGAAAAATGTGTGCGCGACCCAACATGTGGCAGACATGAAGCGGTTCAAAGATAAAATAACGGGACTGTTACGGGAGTTTGAGCAACGCTTTCAGATTTATGTTTATATGTTTTTATGTTGATGTGCTATTGTTTTTAATTTATTTTATTTTATTTGTATATTTAACCTATTCTTGACTCTATGGTTCTTGCACTTGTTTGGGGAACAGGATTTCATTATTTTTATCTACATTTCTGCCTGAGAAATGACACCCTGATATAGTTCTGTGATCTGTGATATACTTCTGTGAATCACTGAGGCATTGTGTGTTTGTGTGTTCTTTGTCCTCAGAACTTTCAAATAACTTGAGGTGTTTTATGATTAATAGTGATGTTGTGCTTTTGGACACTGTCCTCAGGCTCCAGCTTTATGTTTATATGTTTTTATGTTGATGTGCTATTGTTTTTAATTGATTTTATTTTATTTGTATATTTAACCTATTCTTGACTCTGTGGTTCTTGCACTTGTTTGGGGAACAGGATTTCATTATTTTTATCTACATTTCTGCCTGAGAAATGACACCCTGATATAGTTCTGTGATCTGTGAAACAGTTCTGTTAATCACTGAGGCATTGTGTGTTTTTTTTCTTTAGAATTTTCAAATAAACTTGACATGTTTTATGATTAATAGTGATGTTGTGCTTGTACTATTTTGGACACACTGTCCTCAGGCTCCAGCTTTATGTTGTATGTTGATCGTATTAAAACAAAGAAAACAATCTGAAGTTGTTGTTTTTAAGTTATATATACCATGATTTTTCCGGTCCGGCCCACTTGGGAATAGATTTTCCTCCATGTGGCCCCTGAGCTAAAATGAGTTTGACACCCCTGCTCTAGAGACTGGGAGGCAGTAATGGTATGGGAGGCTCTAGAGACTGGGAGGCAGTAATGGTATGGGAGGCTCTAGAGACTGGGAGGCAGTAATGGTATGGGAGGCTCTAGAGACTGGGAGGCAGTAATGGTATGGGAGGCTCTAGAGACTGGGAGGCAGTAATGGTATGGGAGGCTCTAGAGACTGGGAGGCAGTAATGGTATGGGAGGCTCTAGAGACTGGGAGGCAGTAATGGTATGGGAGGCTCTAGAGACTGGGAGGCAGTATGGTATGGGAGGCTCTAGAGACTGGGAGGCAGTAATGGTATGGGAGGCTCTAGAGACTGGGAGGCAGTAATGGTATGGGAGGCTCTAGAGACTGGGAGGCAGTAATGGTATGGGAGGCTCTAGAGACTGGGAGGCAGTAATGGTATGGGAGGCTCTAGAGACTGGGAGGCAGTAATGGTATGGGAGGCTCTAGAGACTGGGAGGCAGTAATGGTATGGGAGGCTCTAGAGACTGGGAGGCAGTAATGGTATGGGAGGCTCTAGATGACTCACACCGTCCCCTTTCCTCTCGGCCGGCTCGGCCCTCCCCTCTTGCTCCGTGGCTGAGCGACTCATTGCCAACTTACAGAACAGGGCTGCGGGCAGCTGAGCGAAAATGGAGGAAAACTAAACGTCTGGAGAACCTATCATCCTCTCACTCCCTCCTCTCTACCTTCTCTTACTCTGTATCCGCTGCTAAAGCCCCTTTCTACCACTACATTTCAACCCTAGGAATCTCTTTCCCACCTTCTCCTCCCTCCTTAATCCTCCACACCTCCCCTCCCTCTTCCCTCTCTGCGGACGACTTTCTCAACCACAAGGTTGACGACATCCGCTACTCATTCACTCAACCTATTGAGTCTCACTCACACAGAACTACCCTACGCCTTGACCTCTTTCTCCCCTCTCTCTCCAGATGACATCCTGAGACTAGTAAGGTCTGGCCGCCCGACAACCTGCCCGCTCTACCCCATCCCCTCCTCCAGACCATCTCTGGAGACCTTCTCCCATTCCTCATCAACTCATTCCTGACTACTGGCTGCATCCCCTCTGACTTCAAAATGGTCAGAGTTGCTCCCCTCCTCAAGAAACCAACACTCGACTCACTTGAGCATGCTGTCTCTGATCAACTCTCACGCTATCTCTCTCAGAATGATCTTCTTGACCCTAACCAGTCAGGCTTCAAGACTGGTCACTCAACCGAGACTGCTCTTCTGTGTCACGGAGGATCTCCACATTGCCAAAGCTGACTCTCTCTCTCCTCTGTTCTCATCCTCCTAGATCTATCAGCTGCCTTCGACATCGTGAACCATCCAATCCTCCTCTCCACCCTCTCAGGGTTGGGCGTCTCAGGCTCTGCACACTCTTGGATTGCATCTTACCTGGCAGGCCGCTCCTACCAGGTGGCGTGGAGAGGATCTGTGTCTGCACCACGTCCTCTCACTACTGGTGTCCCCCAGGGCTCGGTTCTAGGCCCTCTCCTCTTCTCTCTATACACCAAGTCACTCTGCTCCGTCATATCCTCACATGGTCTCTCCTATCATTGCTATGTAGATGACACTCAACTACTTTTCTCCTTCCCCCCCCTTCAGACACCCAGGTGGCGACAAGCATCTCTTGCGTGCCTGGCAAACATCTCAGCTTGGATGTCGGCCCACCACCTCAAGTTCAACCTCGACAAGACGGAACTGCTCTTCCCGGACATTATTTGGAAAGGCACACACCTGTCTATATAAGGTCTCACAGTTGACAGTGCATGTCAGAGCAAAAACCAAGCCATGAGGTCGATGGAATTGTCCGTAGAGCTCTGAGACAAGATTGTGTCGAGGCACAGATCTGGGGAAGGGTACCAAAACATTTCTTCAGCCTTCAAGGTCGCCAAGAACACAGTGGCCTCCATCATTTTTAAATGGAAGATGTTTGGAACCACCAAGACTTTTCCTAGAACTGGCCGCCCGGCCAATCTGAGCAATCGGGGGAGAAAGGCCTTAGTCAGGGAGGTGACCAAGAACCCAATGGTCACTCTGACAGAGCTCCAGAGTTCCTCTGTGGAGATGGGAGAACCTTCCAGAAGGACAACCATCTCTGCAGCACTCCACCAATCAGGCCTTTATGGTAGAGTGGCCAGACGGAAGCCACTCCTTAGTAAAAGGCACATGGCAGCCCACTTGGAGTTTGCCAAAAGGCTCCTAAAGGACTCAGACCATGAGAAACAAGATTCTCTGATCTGATGAAACCAAGATTGAACTCTTTGGCCTGAATGCCAAGTGTCACGTCTGGAGGTAACCTGGCACCATACCTACGGTGAAGCATGGTGGTGGCAGCATCATGCTGTGGGGATGTTTTTCAGCAGCAGGGACTGGGAGACTAGTCAGGATCAAGGGAAAGATGAACGGAGCAAAATACAGAGAGATCCTTGATAAAAACCTGCTCCAGAGCACTCAGGACCTCAGACTGGGGCGAAGGTTCACCTTCCAACAGGACAACGACCCTAAGCACACAGCCAAGACAAGTCTCTGAATGTCCTTGAGTGGCCCAGCCAGAGCCCGGACTTGAACCCGATCTAATATCTCTGGAGAGACCTGAAAATAGCTGTGCAGGGATGCTCCCCATCCAACCTGACAGAGCTTGAGAGGATCTGCAGAGAAGAATGGGAGAAACTGCCCAAATACAGGTGTGCCAAGCTTGTAGCGTCATACCCCAGAAGATTCAAGGCTGTAATCGATGCCAAAGGTGCTTCAACAAAGTGCTGAGTAAATGGTCTGAATACTTATGCAAAATGTGATATTTCCGTTTTTTAAATAGTTGTTATATTTTTAAATAAAATTAACTGTTTTTGCTTTGTCATTATGAGGTATTGTGTTTAGATTGATGAAGAAAAAACAATATTCCATTTTAGAACAAGGCTGTGAAGGGGTCTGAATACTTTTACGAATGCACTGTATACATTTTAAACACAATGGGATTCTGTAATTGTAAGCGGATCGAGCGAAGCACGTGTGACAGAAACGGACTGAAACTGCCCTGTCATCAATCTGAACTGCAGGGCGTGAACTAGAGGGGCTTGACCTAAGAACTGAACGACAAACTCATTCATAGTGCTCTTAAGGTGGGGCTGAGAACCAGCTATGTCACTACCTCCCTTCGTCACTGCCTGTCCTCCCACCCCAGCCCATCTCCCTCCCTGTCAAGCCCTCCTCCACCCCAGCCCATCTCCCTCCCTGTCAAGCCCTCCTCCACCCCAGCCCATCTCCCTCCATGTCAAGCCCTCCTCCACCCCAGCCCATCTCCCTCCCTGTCAAGCCCTCCTCCACCCCAGCCCATCTCCCTCCCTGTCAAGACCTCCTCCACCCCCCAGACTGGACCTAGGCTCCACCCCCCAGACTGGACCTAGGCTCCACCCCCCCCAGACTGGACCTAGGCTCCACCCCCCCCAGACTGGACCTAGGCTCCACCCCCCAGACTGGACCTAGGCTCCACCCCCCCAGACTGGACCTAGGCTCCACCCCCCAGACTGGACCTAGGCTCCACCCCCCCAGACTGGACCTAGGCTCCACCCCCCAGACTGGACCTAGGCTCCACCCCCCCAGACTGGACCTAGGGGTCTTACCTGAAGGTCTCCTCCTGGAGCTGTTCTAGGTGTGTCTGCAGCTGCAGGTGTCTGCGTCCCACAGGGCTGTTCAGGTCTTCTATGGAGTCCGACTGGTTGAGGCGCTCCATGAGGATCTGGTTCTCAGCCAGGAGACTACCCCTCTCCTCCTGTAGTGCTGCCACCTGGGGGGGCAGATGTGTAATTACATATACCAACCATCTGCTATTTACTTCAGTCTTTACAAGAATATCAGTTTTCTCTTTTGTATACATGAAAGGTACAGTAGTTACAAATCTGAATTGTTCTTCAACAGCAAAACTTTTTTTTCATGACCGCATTTCATGATCACATACAATTGATTTCAAATCAGGAAAAAAGCAAGCACACAAAACGAACCCACAAACTCTTTTCCAGTGCCAACTGGGCAACATGCTTTTATGTGGCCTTCTCAACAACGTGATGGCAGGATCAAACTCACTCCACACAGAAGCCAAGCAGGAGTGGTGTGTTCAGAAACAGTCATGGTGGTTCTACCTACTGTGTATGACTTCATTAAAACAGGCAGCTTAAGTGAAATGTAGCTTAGCAGCTGATAAAGCAACCTAACCCTAAAACACAGAGACCTACTGTCCTGTGAAACAGCTAACCCTAAAACACAGAGACCTACTGTACTGTGAAACAGCTAGCCCTAAAACACAGAGACCTACTGTCCTGTGAAACAGCTAGCCCTAAAACACAGAGACCTACTGTACTGTGAAACAGCTAGCCCTAAAACACAGAGACCTACTGTCCTGTGAAACAGCTAACCCTAAAACACAGAGACCTACGGTCCTGTGAAACAGCTAGCCCTAAAACACAGAGACCTACGGTCCTGTGAAACAGCTAGCCCTAAAACACAGAGACCTACGGTCCTGTGAAACACCTAACCCTAAAACACAGAGACCTACAGTACTGTGAAACACCTAACCCTAAAACACAGAGACCTACTGTAGTGTGAAACAGCTAGCCCTAAAACACAGAGACCTACTGTACTGTGAAACAGCTAGCCCTAAAACACAGAGACCTACTGTCCTGTGAAACAGCTAACCCTAAAACACAGAGACCTACTGTCCTGTGAAACAGCTAACCCTAAAACACAGAGACCTACTGTCCTGTGAAACAGCTAGCCCTAAAACACAGAGACCTACTGTACTCTGAAATAGCTAGCCCTAAAACACAGAGACCTACTGTAGTGTGAAACAGCTAGCCCTAAAACACAGAGACCTACTGTAGTGTGAAACAGCTAGCCCTAAAACACCAGTTCAACAACAAACGTGTTTTCTTCTGGCTCCAGAGAGACATCTTAAAGTGAAAGTTCTTAAAGAACTCTCTTCTCCAGCCACAATACCCTACTACTCTGGCATAGAAGCAAATGCTAACTAATGCATGGATCTCCACCTAGGTGGACGTGGAACTGCATAGATGACCAATGAGTCCATTGGCAGTTGGCAGCCAGGTAGGTTAACTCCCCATTGGCCATCTGTTGAGGAGCACCCCATTGGCCATCTGTTGAGGAGGACCCCCATTGGCCATCTGTTGAGGAGCACCCCATTGGCCATCTGTTGAGGAGGACTCCCATTGGCCATCTGTTGAGGAGCACCCCATTGGCCATCTGTTGAGGAGGACCCCCATTGGCCATCTGTTGAGGAGCACCCCATTGGCCATCTGTTGAGGAGCACCCCATTGGCCATCTGTTGAGGAGCACCCCATTGGCCATCTGTTGAGGAGGACCCCATTGGCCATCTGTTGAGGAGCTCCCCCATTGGCCATCTGTTGAGGAGGACTCCCATTGGCCATCTGCATGTTTCTCTACTGCTCTATTCTCTAGGCTAGAGGTTAAGAGCGTTGGGCCACTAACCGAAAGGTCGGTTACTGGCCTGAGCTGACTAGGTGAAATCTGTCAATGTCCCCTTGAGCAAGGCACTACACCCTAATTGCTCCTGTAAGTCGCTCTGGATAAGAGCATCTGATAAATGACTAAAATGTAAAATGGTGAGACAGAAGACTGCTGCCGAGACCAAGCACCCAAGCACTTCTTACCACATGGACGTCTTGGTAACACACAAGGAAGTAAACATGGGGAGGGGGAGGAGAATTAGTCTGGACGGGCAGGTTGGGTGGTGCTTGGTGACACACAGAACTGAGATGGGCAGGACAGGACAGCTGACTAATACGGCACACAGGCTGGGTCTCAAATGGCACCCTATTCCCTATATAGTACACTACTATTGACCAGGGCCCATAAGGCATCACATAGGGCTCTGGTCAAAAGTAGTGCACAATATAGTGAATAGGGTGGCATTTTGGACGCACCCACAGTTAAAGGAGCCTGGATTTCAAACAGGACACGCTATTATAGAAGCAGACAGCAGACTTCAAATCCAGGGCTTTAAATTCACACGCCAAAACGACAAGGACTGAAAGAAATTAGGAATAAAAAGGTTATTTACCCTTTCCTCTAGTTCAATATACTCTAACCTCAGTCTATCTCGCTGCTCCTGTACATGGAAGGCCTTAAAGCAAGGCACAGAGTAATGGAGTTTCAGTTCAGACAGAACAGGACAAGAGAATAGAATAGAACAGGAGAATAGAATAGAACAGGGAATAGAATAGAACAGGGGAATAGAATAGAACAGGAGAATAGAATAGAACAGGGGAATAGAATAGAACAGGAGAATAGAATAGAATAGAACAGAACAGGGGAATAGAATAGGGGAATAGAACAGGGGAATAGAATAGGGGAATAGAACAGGGGAATATAATTGAACAGGGGAATAGAATAGAACAGGAGAATAGAATAGAACAGGAGAATAGAATAGAACAGGAGAATAGAATAGAACAGGAGAATAGAATAGAACAGGAGAATAGAATAGAACAGGAGAATAGAATAGAACAGGAGAATAAAATAGAACAGGGGAATAGAATAGAACAGGAGAATAGAATAGAACAGGAGAATAGAATAGAACAGAACAGAACAGGGGAATAGAATAGAACAGGGGAATAGAATAGAACAGGGGAATAGAATAGAACAGGAGAATAGAATAGAACAGGAGAATAGAATAGAACAGGAGAATAGAATAGAACAGGGGAATAGAATAGAACAGGGGAATAGAATAGAACAGGAGAATAGAATAGAACAGGAGAATAAAATAGAACAGGAGAATAGAATAGAACAGGAGAATAGAATAGAACAGGAGAATAGAATAGAACAGGAGAATAGAATAGAACAGGAGAATAGAATAGAATAGAACAGGGGAATAGAATAGGGGAATAGAACAGGGGAATATAATTGAACAGGGGAATAGAATAGAACAGGAGAATAGAATAGAACAGGAGAATAGAAAAGAACATGAGAATAGAACAGGAGAATAGAATAGAACAGGAGAATAGAATAGAACAGGAGAATAGAATAGAATAGAACAGGAGAATAGAATAGAACAGGAGAATAGAATAGAACAGGAGAATAGAATAGAACAGGAGAATATAATAGAATAGAACAGGAGAATAGAATAGAACAGGAGAATAGAATAGAACAGGAGAATAGAATAGAACAGGAGAATAGAATAGAACAGGAGAATAGAATAGAATAGAACAGGGGAATAGAATAGGGGAATAGAACAGGGGAATAGAATAGGGGAATAGAACAGGGGAATAGAACAGGGGAATATAATTGAACAGGGGAATAGAATAGAACAGGAGAATAGAATAGAACAGGATAATAGAATAGAACATGAGAATAGAACAGGAGAATAGAATAGAACAGGAGAATAGAATAGAACAGGAGAATAGAATAGAATAGAACAGGAGAATAGAATAGAATAGAACAGGAGAATAGAATAGAATAGAACAGGAGAATAGAATAGAACAGGAGAATAGAATAGAACAGGAGAATAGAATAGAACAGGAGAATAGAATAGAACAGGAGAATAGAATAGAATAGAACAGGGGAATAGAATTGAACAGGGGAATAGAATAGAACAGGAGAATAGAATAGAACAGGAGAATAGAACAGGAGAATAGAACAGGAGAATAGAATAGAACAGGAGAATAGAATAGAACAGGAGAATAGAATAGAACAGGAGAATAGAATAGAACAGGAGAATAGAATAGAACAGGAGAATAGAATAGAACAGGAGAATAGAATAGAACAGGAGAATAGAATAGAACAGGAGAATAGAATAGAATAGAACAGGGGAATAGAATAGGGGAATAGAATAGGGGAATAGAACAGGGGAATATAATTGAACAGGGGAATAGAATAGAACAGGAGAATAGAATAGAACAGGAGAATAGAATAGAACAGGAGAATAGAATAGAACAGGAGAATAGAACAGGAGAATAGAATAGAACAGGAGAATAGAATAGAACAGGAGAATAGAATAGAACAGGAGAATAGAATATAACAGGAGAATAGAATAGAACAGGAGAATAGAATAGAACAGGAGAATAGAATAGAACAGGAGAATAGAATAGAACAGAATAATAGAATAGAACAGGGGAATAGAATAGAATAGAACAGGAGAATAGAATAGAATAGAACAGGAGAATAGAATAGAATAGAACAGGAGAATAGAATAGAACAGGAGAATAGAATAGAACAGGAGAATAGAATAGAACAGGGGAATAGAATAGAACAGGAGAATAGAATAGAACAGGAGAATAGAATAGAACAGGAGAATAGAATAGAATAGAACAGGGGAATAGAACAGGGGAATATAATTGAACAGGGGAATAGAATAGAACAGGAGAATAGAATAGAACAGGAGAATAGAATAGAACAGGAGAATAGAATAGAACAGGAGAATAGAATAGAACAGGAGAATAGAATATAACATGAGAATAGAACAGGAGAATAGAATAGAACAGGAGAATAGAATAGAACAGGATAATATAATAGAATAGAACAGGAGAATAGAATAGAACAGGAGAATAGAATAGAACAGGAGAATAGAATAGAATAGAACAGGAGAATAGAATAGAACAGAATAATAGAATAGAACAGGGGAATAGAATAGAATATAACAGGAGAATAGAATAGAATAGAACAGGAGAATAGAATATAACAGGAGAATAGAATAGAATAGAACAGGAGAATAGAATAGAACAGGAGAATAGAATAGAACAGAATAATAGAATAGAACAGGAGAATAGAATAGAATAGAACAGGAGAATAGAATATAACAGGAGAATAGAATAGAACAGGATAATAGAATAGAACAGGAGAATAGAATAGAATATAACAGGAGAATAGAATATAACAGGAGAATAGAATAGAACAGGAGAATAGACTAGAACAGAATAATAGAATAGAACAGGGGAATAGAATAGAATAGAACAGGAGAATAGAATAGAACAGGAGAATAGAATAGAACAGGAGAATAGAATAGAACAGGAGAATAGAATAGAACAGGAGAATAGAATAGAACAGGAGAATAGAATAGAACAGGAGAATAGAATAGAACAGAATAATAGAATAGAACAGGAGAATAGAATATAATAGAACAGGAGAATAGAATAGAATAGAACAGGAGAATAGAATAGAACAGGAGAATAGAATAGAACAGGAGAATAGAATAGAACAGGAGAATAGAATAGAACAGGAGAATAGAACAGGAGAATAGAACAGGAGAATAGAATATAACAGGAGAATAGAACAGGAGAATAGAATAGAACAGGATAGAATAGAACAGGACAATGTTATCTAATAGAGCAGAGAACAGATGGAATACAGTACTCAGTTCTAGAATACTAGAATGTAGAAAACCTGGATGCCATTTGGTGTTATTGGTAGGATCCGACAGCCTAAATGGAATGCAGGCCTACCATGTTTAGAGGTCTTCACAGCTCCAACAGACTCCAAATTCGGGTCCTAAATTCTGACTTTTGTCTCGGATCTGGGTCGGGTCTGATTTAAACTCAGCAACAAAATAAATGTCCTCTCACTGTCAACTGCGTTCATTTTCAACAAACCTAACATGTGTAAATATTTGTATGAACATAACAAGATTCAACAACTGAGACATAAACTGAACAAGTTCCACAGACATGTGACAAACAGAAATGAAATAATGTGTCCCTGAACAAAGGGGGGGTCAAAATCAAAAGTAACAGTCAGTATCTGGTGTGGCCACCAGCTGCATTAAGTACTGCAGTGCATCTCCTCCTCATGGACTGCACCAGATTTGCCAGTTCTTGTTGTGAGATGTTACCCCACTCTTCCACCAAGGCACCTGCAAGTTCCCGGACATTTCTGGGGGGATTGGCCCTAGCCCTCACCCTCCGATCCAACAGGTCCCAGACGTGCTCAATGGGATTGAGATCCGGGCTCTTCGCTGGCCATGGCAGAACACTGACATTCCTGTCTTGCAGGAAATCACGCACAGAACGAGCAGTATGGCTGGTGGCATTGTCATGCTGGAGGGTCATGTCAGGATGAGCCTGCAAGAAGGGTACCACATGAGGGAGGAGGATGTCTTCCCTGTAACGCACAGCGTTGAGATTGCCTGCAATGACAACAAGCTCAGTCCGATGATGCTGTGACACACCGCCCCAGATCATGACGGACCCTCCACCTCCAAATCGATCCCGCTCCAGAGTACAGGCCTCGGTGTAACGCTCATTCCTTCGACGATAAACGTGAATCCGACCATCACCCCTGGTGAGACAAAACCGCGACTCATCAGTGAAGAGCACTTTTTGGCCAGTCCTGTCTGGTCCAGCGACGGTGGGTTTGTGCCCATAGGCGACGTTGTTGCCGGTGATGTCTGGTGAGGACCTGCCTTACAACAGGCCTACAAGCCCTCAGTCCAGCCTCTCTCAGCCTATTGCGGACAGTCTGAGCACTGATGGAGGGATTGTGCGTTCCTGGTGTAACTCGGGCAGTTGTTGTTGCCATCCTGCACCTGTCCCGCAGGTGTGATGTTCAGATTTACCGATCCTGTGCAGGTGTTGTTACACGTGGTCTGCCGCTGCGAGGTCTTAGGCGTCTCACAGTACGGACATTGCAATTTATTTCCCTGGCCACATCTGCAGTCCTCATTTTTCCTTGCAGCATGACTAAGGCACGTTCACGCAGATGAGCAGGGACCCTGGGCATCGTTCTTTTGGTGTTTTTCAGAGTCAGTAGAAAGGCCTCTTTAGTGTCCTAAGTTTTCATAACTGTGACCTTAATTGCCTACCGTCTGTAAGCTGTTAGTGTCTTAACGACCGTTCCACAAGTGCATGTTCATTAATTGTTTATGGTTCATTGAACAAGCATGGGAAACAGTGTTTAAACCCTTTACAATAAAGATCTGTGAAGTCATTTAGATTTTTATGAATTATCTTTGAAAGACAGGGTCCTGAAAAAGGAAGTTTATAAGGGTCTCGGGTATATGCAATTAAAATGTATTTACCGACTGGAACCGTCCTCTGTTCATTTAATTTGTGTGGGGTAATGAGAACTGTCCTCTGTTCATTTAATTTGTGTGGGGTAATGAGAACTGTCCTCTGTTCATTTAATTTGTGTGGGGTAATGAGAACTGTCCTCTGTTCATTTAATTTGTGTGGGGTAATGAGAACTGTCCTCTGTTCATTTAATTTGGGTGGGGTAATGAGAACTGTGCAAGCTTGATATCTGTGTCAGCCAGTTGCAACTCAATAAAACGTATAGCTTACGGTAAAGTCCAGCTGAAACTGGTTCCTGCTGCTCACCTCACGTGTGCCTGCTGCTGAGGAGAAAGACAGCAAGTGAAAGGAGCCTTGTCCAGGCTACTGTTGATTGAGAAGATGGAGGCCTTTTTCACTGAAGTAAAACATAATTAGAGAAGAAAGAGTATAGTGAAAAGAAGCCGACAAGGGGAATGTCCTCGCGGACAAAGTTTTAACATTGTAGTGGACAAAGATGAGAAGAACGTTGGCACGGCCAAATGCACCGTGTGAATCATGAGAAGAACGTTGGCACGGCCAAATGGATCGTGTGAATCATGAGAAGAACGTTGGCACGGCCAAACGGACCGTGTGAATCATGAGAAGAACGTTGGCACGGCCAAACGGACCGTGTGAATCATGAGAAGAACGTTGGCACGGCCAAATGGACCGTGTGAATCATGAGAAGAATGCGTTGGCGCGGCCAAATGGACCGTGTGAATCATGAGAAGAAACGTTGGCACGGCCAAATGGACCGTGTGAATCATGAGAAGACGCGTTGGCGCGGCCAAATGGACCCGTGTGAATCATGAGAAGAACGTTGGCACGGCCAAATGTACCGTGTGAATCATGAGAAGAACGTTGACACGGCCAAATGGACCGTGTGAATCATGAGAAGAACGTTGGCACGGCCAAATGGACCGTGTGAATCATGAGAAGAACGTTGGCACAGCCAAATGGACTGTGTGAATCTCGCTATTCAGGTTTGATGCAATTTTCTATATTTTTATTATTTATTTTCGTATTTATTATAATTTGTTTTATCATTATTATTATTTTAGGCCTATTTAAAAATCTCAAATAGTTATTTAAATATGCAAAAAGTGTTTTGTTTTATTTTTATGAGTGGGCTAAATTAAGTTCTTAGTGTCTTTTTAATTTTGTGCTCCGTATTTAGTTTAAGATAGGTTAAAAGTAGGCCTGTTATAAAATAAATATAATTAGCCTATTGTTGTCATTTGTTGGGTAGGCACTTGCCTTTGTTGGTAATTGCTGCAATATAGGCCTGTTCAAAACTTTTGTGAAAATTTAAACCAGTTCTTTATTAAAATGTTTTGTTTCATTCTATTCACCATTTTCTTTGGCCAAATGAAGTTCCAACTGTAAATGTTGTGTTTGACGTGGATCATTTGGCCAATCTCCCTCGTTTATTGATGGTGCTGGCAGCGCCCAGTCAGAGGGTTCTTTATCACTCTTTCTACTCTCGGATCTGAACAAGCACCGGATTGTTTGGGTCTGTTTTTCCACAAGCCTTTTCGGAACGGGTCTGACTGTCCTCAGGTCCATTCGGAACGGGTCTGACTGTCCTCAGGTCCATTCGGAACGGGTCTGACTGTCCTCAGGTCCATTCGGAACGGGTCTGACTGTCCTCAGGTCCATTCGGAACGGGTCTGACTGTCCTCAGGTCCATTCGGAACGGGTCTGACTGTCCTCATGTCCATTCGGAACGGGTCTGACTGTCCTCATGTCCATTCGGAACGGGTCTGACTGTCCTCATGTCCATTCGGAACGGGTCTGACTGTCCTCATGTCCATTCGGAACGGGTCTGACTGTCCTCATGTCCATTCGGAACGAGTCTGACTGTCCTCAGGTCCATTCGGAACGGGTCTGACTGTCCTCAAGCCATTCGGAACGGGTCTGACTGTCCTCAGGTCCATTCGGAACGGGTCTGACTGTCCTCAGGTCCATTCGGAACGGGTCTGACTGTCCTCAGGTCCATTCGAAAAGTGTCTGACTGTCCTCAGGTCCATTCGGAACGGGTCTGACTGTCCTCAGGTCCATGGAACGGGACTGACTGTCCTCAGGTCCATTCGGAACGGGTCTGACTGTCCTCAGGTCCATTTGGAACGTGTCTCATTTTTTGAAAATGTATTTATGCATATCGGGATCGGGTTGAAAAGCCACTGATCCATTTTGGAATGGGTCCAACTTTTTGGACCAGTGAAGACCTCTACTGTAAACTTTTACCCATGGTATTCATATGTAGGTTTTAACCATTGCACTGAGGATATTCATTCCAACAACCATTATAACAAAGGTTTGACTTACTTTCAACTATAGGACACCATAGTGAACCATGACCTTGAACTACAGCTGTCCAGTATCTAATTGAAGTCAGAGAGAGCACTGTTCACGTAAAGGAATAGAACCAAACTTAAGGCCAACCTGCATGTCCAGCTCGTGACATCTCTGTGCGATCTCCTCCTTGGTGGCTAGAGCCTGGTTCAGATCCTCCACCGTCTTCTTCAGCTGGAAACAGAACTAATACGTCAGAACTAACATGGAAGAATCCAAACAAAAGGCTGATACACTAAATAATGTTTATTCTGTTAAGACACAATGTAATGTAGCAAGAGAACATTCGCTGCAACATCTTACCTGTCTATCCATGTCAGCGTACGAGTCGTTTCCTCCCATAACTGGACACTCTTTGCTCATCAGCTACAACACAGAGACCATACACAGTGTGATGTCATCAGCTACAACACAGAGACCATACACTGTGTGATGTCATCAGCTACAACACAGAGACCATACACAGTGTGATGTCATCAGCTAAAACACATGGAGACCATACAGTGTGATGTCATCAGCTACAACACATGGAGACTACACACAGTGTGATGTCATCAGCTACAACACATGGAGACTACACACAGTGTGATGTCATCAGCTACAACACATGGAGACTACACACAGTGTGATGTCATCAGCTACAACACATGGAGACCACACACAGTGTAGTATGTCATATAAGGACACAGAGTAAAAAACACAGCCATTTCAAATGTTTACAAAGGCTTACCTCTTGAATGGCTGTCATGACAACATGTTGAACAGATTCCTCCAACATCATTATGGTCTGGATGTATTCTAGAGGGGCAGAGGAAGACAGGACGAATGACTACATGTTCAGTCTAAGAAGCACTCTGTTGCACAATGACAAGAACTGAATGTGATGAAGCCGTGAGATAAACTGGAAGCCTCATCTTCCTCACTTCCTCAACTGAACTCTGTGTACTGTCTAGACTCTAGGACAAGGCTGTGTACTGTTTAGAGACTCTAGGACAAGGCTGTGTACTGTCTAGACTCTAGGACAAGGCTGTGTACTGTCTAGACTCTAGGACAAGGCTGTGTACTGTTTAGAGACTCTAGGACAAGGCTGTGTACTGTCTAGACTCTAGGACAAGGCTGTGTACTGTTTAGACTCTAGGACAAGGCTGTGTACTGTCTAGACTCTAGGACAAGGCTGTGTACTGTCTAGACTCTAGGACAAGGCTGTGTACTGTTTAGAGACTCTAGGACAAGGCTGTGTACTGTCTAGACTCTAGGACAAGGCTGTGTACTGTCTAGACTCTAGGACAAGGCTGTGTACTGTTTAGACTCTAGGACAAGGCTGTGTACTGTCTAGACTCTAGGACAAGGCTGTGTACTGTCTAGACTCTAGGACAAGGCTGTGTACTGTTTAGAGACTCTAGGACAAGGCTGTGTACTGTCTAGACTCTAGGACAAGGCTGTGTACTGTTTAGAGACTCTAGGACAAGGCTGTGTACTGTCTAGACTCTAGGACAAGGCTGTGTACTGTCTAGACTCGAGGACAAGGCTGTGTACTGTCTAGAGACTCTAGGACAAGGCAGTGTACAATAATAGCTCAATAATAACTAGGAAAAGTCTGCAGACAATAATAACTCTAGGACAAGGCTGTGTACAATAATAACTCAATAATAACCCCAGGACAAGGCTGTGTACAATAATATCTCAAGACAAGTCTGTACAATAATAATTCAAGGACAAGTCTGTGTACACTAATAACTCAATGATAACTCTAGGACAAGGCTGTGTACACTAATAACTCTAGGACAAGGCAGTGTACAATGACTCAATAATACCTCTAGGACAAGGCTGTGTACAATAATACCTCTAGGACAAGGCTTTGTACAATAATAACTCCAGGACAAGGCTGTGTACAATAATAACTCAATAATAACTAGGAAAAGTCTGCATACAATTATAACTCTAGGACAAGGCTGTGTACAATAACTCTAGGACAAGTCTGTGTACACTAATAACTCAATGATAACTCTAGGACAAGGCTGTGTACACTAATACCTCATTAACTCTAGGACAAGGCTGTGTACAATAATACCTCAAGGACAAGGCTTTGTACAATAATACCTCTAGGAGAAGGCTGTGTACAATAATACCTCTAGGACAAGGCTGTGAACTGTAATACCTCTAGGATAACGCTGTGTTGTAATAACTCTCAAGACAAGGCTGTGTACACTAATAACTCAATGATAACTAGGACAAGGCTTTGTACAATAATAACTCCAGGACAAGGCTGTGTACAATAATAACTCAATAATAACTAGGAAAAGTCTGCATACAATTATAACTCTAGGACAAGGCTGTGTCCAATAACTCTAGGACAAGTCTGTGTACACTAATAACTCAATGATAACTCTAGGACAAGGCTGTGTACACTAATACCTCATTAACTCTAGGACAAGTCTGTGTACACTAATAACTCAATGATAACTCTAGGACAAGGCTGTGTACAATAATACCTCTAGGAGAAGGCTGTGTACAATAATACCTCTAGGAGAAGGCTGTGTACAATAATAACTCTAGTACAAGGCTGTGTACAATAATACCTCTAGGAGAAGGCAGTGTACAATAACTCAATACTACCTCTAGGAGAAGGCTGTGTTGTAATAACTCTCAAGACAAGGATGTGTACACTAATAACTCAATGATAACTAGGACAAGGCTTTGTACAATAATAACTCCAGGACAAGGCTGTGTATTATAACTCTAGGACAAGTCTGTGTACACTAATAACTCAATGATAACTCTAGGACAAGGCTTTGTACAATAATAACTCCAGGACAAGGCTGTGTACAATAATAACTCAATAATAACTAGGAAAAGTCTGCATACAATTATAACTCTAGGACAAGGCTGTGTACAATAACTCTAGGACAAGTCTGTGTACACTAATAACTCAATGATAACTCTAGGACAAGGCTGTGTACACTAATACCTCATTAACTCTAGGACAAGTCTGTGTACACTAATAACTCAATGATAACTCTAGGACAAGGCTGTGTACAATAATACCTCTAGGAGAAGGCTGTGTACAATAATACCTCTAGGAGAAGGCTGTGTACAATAATATCTCTAGGAGAAGGCTGTGTACAATAATAACTCTAGTACAAGGCTGTGTACAATAATACCTCTAGGAGAAGGCAGTGTACAATAACTCAATAATACCTCTAGGAGAAGGCTGTGTTGTAATAACTCTCAAGACAAGGATGTGTACACTAATAACTCAATGATAACTAGGACAAGGCTTTGTACAATAATAACTCCAGGACAAGGCTGTGTATTATAACTCTAGGACAAGTCTGTGTACACTAATAACTCAATGATAACTCTAGGACAAGGCTGTGTACACTAATACCTCATTAACTCTAGGACAAGTCTGTGTACACTAATAACTCAATGATAACTCTAGGACAAGGCTGTGTACAATAATACCTCTAGGAGAAGGCAGTGTACAATAACTCAATAATACCTCTAGGAGAAGGCTGTGTTGTAATAACTCTCAAGACAAGGATGTGTACACTAATAACTCAATGATAACTAGGAAAAGTCTGCATACAATTATAACTCTAGGACAAGACTGTGTTCAATAACTCTAGGACAAGTCTGTGTACACTAATAACTCAATGATAACTCTAGGACAAGGCTGTGTACACTAATACCTCATTAACTCTAGGACAAGTCTGTGTACACTAATAACTCAATGATAACTCTAGGACAAGGCTGTGTACAATAATACCTCTAGGAGAAGGCTGTGTACAATAATAACTCTAGTACAAGGCTGTGTACAATAATACCTGCTGTGTACAATAATACCTCTAGGAGAAGGCAGTGTACAATAACTCAATAATACCTCTAGGAAAAGTCTGCATACAATTATAACTCTAGGACAAGACTGTGTTCAATAACTCTAGGACAAGTCTGTGTACACTAATAACTCAATGATAACTCTAAGACAAGGCTGTGTACACTAATACCTCATTAACTCTAGGACAAGTCTGTGTACACTAATAACTCAATGATAACTCTAGGACAAGGCTGTGTACAATAATACCTCTAGGAGAAGGCTGTGTACAATAATAACTCTAGTACAAGGCTGTGTACAATAATACCTGCTGTGTACAATAATACCTCTAGGAGAAGGCAGTGTACAATAACTCAATAATACCTCTAGGAGAAGGCTGTGTACAATAATACCTCTGGGAGAAGGCTGTGCAAAATAATACCTCTAGGACAAGGCTGTGAACTGTAATACCTCTAGGATAACGCTGTGTTGTAATAACTCTCAAGACAAGGATGTGTACACTAATAACTCAATGATAACTAGGACAAGGCTGTGTACACTAATAACTATAGGACAAGGCAGTGTACAATAACTCAATAATACCTCTAGGACAAGGCTGTGTACAATAATACCTCTAGGAGAAGGCTGTGTACAATAATAACTCTAGGACAAGGATGTGTACAATAATAACTAAATGATAACTCTAGTACAAGGCTGTGTACAATAATAACTCCAGGACAAGGCTGTGTACAATATTAACTCTAGGACAAGGCTGTGTACAATAATAACTCCAGGACAACACAATAATAACTCTAGGACAAACATATTGCTCACCTGCTGCAGAGGACAAGAGAGAGCCATGAGAAAATGAGTTTTGATCAGTCATGGAAATAAAAGTACTGTAAAACAATGAGTTTTGGTGCAGGTACAGCAAACTAGCGCAAAAATAATATTGCGATGTTGTCAGAACTATACGATATATCGTCAAAAATAATATCCCGATATGTAACTGTATGGATTTTGTCCCCATCACTAATATACAGGTAGCCAAGCCCATGCTGAGCAGACAGACAGACAGACACACCTTGTTTCTGCTCACAGTTGACAGCGCAGCCTAGTATGAGTTGCAGCATCCTGCCCAGCTCTGCAGCGTCTGAGTGTTCTCCTATCAGGCTGATGTCTGGCAGGGTGAAGTCATCGATCTGCTGCTGTAGGACCTCCTGGTTGTAGTCCAGTATACCTTTCAACACCTTCTTTAGATTACTGATCTGAAAAGAGGAGTGAAGATGTGAGATTGGGAATGTGACACTGACAAGGGAATGGACATGTATGACAAAGGCTTGAGAGCAGATGACAGCAACACAAAAAGTCAATGTATTAAAACGACCACCATGTATCACCATCATACCTTTAGCCGCCAGTTATCTCCCACCTCAGGCTTGATCCTACTGATCCAGTTGTCAGTGAAATACACAATGTCTCTGGAGAAGAGAAAGGTAAGTGGTCACAATTGGGAGAAAGAAAGTGGAGAGAAGCTACAACGCCTAGCCACAATACCTAGCCACAACGCCTAGCCACAACGCCTAGCCACAACGCCTAGCCACAATACCTAGCTACAACGCCTAGCCACAACGCCTAGCCACAACGCCTAGCTACAACGCCTAGCTACAACGCCTAGCCACAATACCTAGCCACAATACCTAGCTACAACGCCTAGCCACAATATCTAGCTACAACACCTAGCTACAACGCCTAGCTACAATACCTAGCTACAACGCCTAGCCACAACGCCTAGCCACAATACCTAGCTACAACGCCTAGCCACAATACCTAGCTACAACGCCTAGCCACAACGCCTAGCCACAATACCTAGCTACAACGCCTAGCTACAATACCTAGCTACAACGCCTAGCCACAATGCCTAGCTACAACGCCTAGCCACAACGCCTAGCCACAATACCTAGCTACAACGCCTAGCTACAACGCCTAGCTACAACGCCTAGCCACAATACCTAGCCACAATACCTAGCTACAACGCCTAGCCACAATATCTAGCTACAACACCTAGCTACAACGCCTAGCTACAACGCCTAGCCACAACGCCTAGCCACAATACCTAGCTACAACGCCTAGCCACAACACCTAGCCACAACACCTAGCCACAACGCCTAGCCACAGAACCTAGCTACAATACCTAGCCACAATGCCTAGCCACAACGCCTAGCCACAAAACCTAGTTACAACGCCTAGCCACAATACCTAGCCACAATACCTAGCCACAATACCTAGCCACAACGCCTAGCTACAACGCCTAGCTACAACGCCTAGCTACAACACCTAGCTACAACACCTAGCTACAACGCCTAGCTACAATACCTAGCCACAATACCTAGCCCCAATACCTAGCCCCGATACCTAGCCACGATACCTAGCCACAACACCTAGCCACGATACCTAGCCACAACGCCTAGCCACAACACCTAGTCACGACGCCTAGCCACAACGCCTAGCCACAACACCTAGCCACAACGCCTAGCCACAACGCCTAGCCACAACACCTAGCCACAACACCTAGCCACAACGCCTAGCCACAACGCCTAGCCACAATACCTAGCCACAACGCCTAGCCACAACACCTAGCCACAACACCTAGCCACAACACCTAGCCACAACACCTAGCCACAACACCTAGCCACAACACCTAGCCACAACACCTAGCCACAATACCTAGCCACAACACCTAGCCACAACACCTAGCCACAACACCTAGCCACAACACCTAGCCACAACACCTAGCCACAATACCCCCTAAAAGGTTGGTTTGATGGTTTCACAAAACTCATTTCCAGCAGTTCAAAAGTAAAACAGTACAAAGGTGTAAATCACTGACACTTACATTTTCTGTAGGGCCTGGGCCATGACAATCCCACTTGTGAGATCGTCCACTGTCTTGCATGGTGCCTCCAATCCAAACGTTTGGATCTAGATGAAAAAGGACAATTCAGAAAAACAGAATCATTTCCTGCTATGAAACATTACACAGAGATACCCACCTTAAATGGCATCCATCATTACTTGACACCTAGCCCTCTCCCCTATTCATTCTTCACATAGCCTTAAAATTCCTAACTTCTTTCGGAAAAATGGAGTGGAGCTCTACACCGATTAGGTTGAGCCTTGAGGCTACTCTGACTTCCACTTGTCAGTTTTTTTGTGACTTTGCAGGAAATTAGTAAAATACTGAGCACCTTTGTCCATGCCCTATCTCTCTATGATGATATTATTTTTATTTTTTTGTCATTTAGCAGACGCTCTTATCCAGAGCGACTTACAGGAGCAATTAGGGTTAAGTGCCTTGCTCAAGGGCACATCGACAGATTTTTCACCTAGTCGGCTCGGGGATTAGAACCAGCGACCTTTCGGTTACTGGCACAACGCTCTTAACCACTAAGCCACCTGCCGCCCCATAACATGTAATTAGTTGTCCATGCCCATCTGATGAACCAGACCCAGCAGTGTTGTCACTCTGAATAAAACAGGCTGAACTCAGCAGAGGAGCGGCACAAGACACGGAGGTGCCATGGTCAATGCCATAATTACAGTCACAAGACACGGAGGTGCCATGGTCAATGCCATAATTACAGTCACACGTAAGAAAGAATCACCTCAGTCCTGAATGTAATGTCTCCAACTCGTAGGTTACTCTCTACATGACTGACTTTCAGGAGACCATTATTGAGCTAGGCCTAGACCATTGACCAGCCCAAGAGCTGCATGTCCTTTTGTTTTTTATCTGTATAATGGAAAGGGCTATATAAATTAAGTATTATTATTATTATTATTATTATTATTATTATTATTATTACCTAGTAAAAGGGTAATAGCATTCAGAAGTAGAATTTGTTTTCTTTTTTTTACATTTGAGGCTAATATTTCATTTTAAAGGCTATGTTTAGACTTAAATCAATATTTGTACAGCATGACTCATAAACAGACACACTAAGGTGAAATGAAGCGCTATAAATACTCCAGACTTACCTCACCACCAAGGAAGGATATGTTAGTGGCAGGTCTGAGTGTCAGAGTAGGCCTACTGATGCAACCCTGATCTGAGCAGCGAGAACAGAACAGAGAGAACCACTTTACAGTCCCTCCCTCCCTCCCTCCCTCCCTCCCTCCCTCCCTCCCTCCCCCTCCCTCCCTCCCTCCCCTCCCCCTCCCCCTCCCTCCCTCCCCCCCCTCCCCCCTCCCCCTCCCCCCTCCCTCCCTCCCCCCTCCCCCTCCCTCCCTCCCTCCCTCCCTCCCCCTCCCTCCCTCTATCTCTATGGTCCTGGGAGGCCACAGCTGTCCCATGGAGCCTATAGATCAGGGTTCTTCAATTCCGGTCCTGGAGGGCCGAAACACTTCTGTTTTTTATTTCTACCTGGTAGTTAATTGCACTCACCTGGTGTCCCAGGTCTGAATTAGCCCCTGATTAGAAGGAGAGGATGAAAAACAGAGGTGTTTCGGCCCTCCAGGACCGGAATTGAAGAACCCTGCTATACAGCGTCTTATAGACGTTCCTATAATGTCTATTATGGGCCAGCTGTGGTAACTCACCAAATGGAGCAAAAGGGGTTTAGGAAAAAAAAAGAAAGAGTAGTGGATCCTTTGTATAAGAGCACCTCACACCAAATGGGGCAGACGTCTCTTCAGGTCACGGGGGGGGTTAGGATGGGGGGAGTTAAGATGGGGGGTTAGGATGGGGGGTTAGGAGGGGGTTAGAGATGGGGGGGTTAGGATGGGGGGTTAGGATGGGGGGGTTAGGATGGGGGTTAGGATGGGGGGATGTTAGGATGGGGGGTTAGGATGGGGGGGGTTAGGATGGGGGGGGTTAGGATACTGAGTAAGAATTTAGGTCTACATCATATAGATGGGATTGCTGACAACGTCACAAAAAACTATCTGAGAGCTTCCATGGGGCAGAAGTCAGCGTGTTGTTGTGATTCTGGATTGCCAGATTGCTAGCAAGAATGACAAGGAACTGCCATGTGGGGAATCGTAAGTGGCTCGTTCTCATCTTGTTATTGAAACCATGTCTTGTTTTGATTGATTTCATGACTAATATGGCAAGAATTCACTAGCTAGCTAACCAACAACTGGAAGGATGTATTTGAGACAAGTGGTCATTGTGCGAATGTATTTATGTTTTCAATAAACATTGGAGACATAATATTGATTACATGTTGTCAACAATCTCACGCCAACACTGTCTGTTTTGTCCCATAGTTGAGCACGCATCCGTTTTGTTGCTAAGCAACCAACCCCTCTATGTGATAAAGGCCTATTTTCTCACTGTGTTACAGGCTCTGAGTGACGGGCAATTCATGACAGCCCGCTTGGAGTTTGCCAAAAGGCACCTAAAGGACTCTCAGACCATGAGAAACAAGATTCTCTGGTCTGATGAAACCATGATTGAATTGTTTGGCCTGAATACCAAGCGTCACGTCTGGAGGAAACCTGGCACCATCCCTACGGTGAAGCATGGTGGTGGCAGCATCATGCTGTGGGGATGTTTTTCAGCGGCAGGGACTGGGAGACTAGTCAGGATCGAGGGAAAGATGAACGGAGCAAAGTACAGAGAGATCCTTGATGAAAACCTGCTCCAGAGCGCTCAGGACCTCAGACTGGGGCGAAGGTTTACCTTCCAACAGGACAACGACCCTAAGCACACAGCCAAGACAAGGCAGGAGTGGCTTCGGGACAAGTCTCTGAATGTCCTTGAGTGGCCCAGCCAGAGCCCGGACTTGAACCCGATCTAACATCTCTGGAGAGACCTGAAAATAGCTGTGCAGCGACGCTTCCCATCCAACCTGACAGGGCTTGAGCTTAAATGTGATATTTCAGTTTTTGATACATTTGTAAAAGATTATAACCTGTTTTCACTTTGTCATTATGGGAAATTGTGTGTAGATTGATGAGGGAAAAAAAACAATTTAACACATTTTTGAATAAGGCTGTAACCTGCCAGAATGTGGTAAAGGTCAAGGGGTCAGAATACTTTCCGAAGGCACTGTATAGCAAATCAAATCAATTGAACTAATCGGTAGGTTTAAACTTTCATTATCTTCCCTCCTCATAAGGGAAACATTTGAAAATATCTTAAAGATATGTGGCTTTTTGGTAAAAGGAATTATTACGGTTTTTTAACGTCTTAAGGATCGGACCCTTTTCTTCAATTTTCGCCTAAAATGACATACCCAAATCTAACTGCCTGTAGCTCAGGACCTGAAGGAAGAATATGCATGATGCTGCCACCACCATGCTTCACCGTAGGGATGGTGCCAGGTTTCCTTCCGGAGACTTTTGAAACCCCACCTCTTTAAGGAATACCTGGGATAGGATAAAGTAATCCTTCTACCCCCACACAGCGGTCGCCCCTCGGAGCTTTTGAACCCCACTCTTTAAGGAATACCTGATAGGATAAAGTAATCCTTCACCCCCCACACAGCGGAGTCGCTCACCACCTTCCGGAGACTTTTGAAACCCCACCTCTTTAAGGAATACCTGGGATAGGATAAAGTAATCCTTCTACCCCCAAAAAAAAAATTTGTAAAGTGGTTATCCCACTGGCTATAGGGTGAATGCATCAATTTGTGAGTCGCTCTGGACTAGAGCGTCTGCTAAATGACGTAAATGTGCCCTTGAGCAAGGCACTTAACCCTAATTGCTCCTGTAAGTCGCTCTGGATAAGAGCGTCTGCTAAATGACTTAAATGTAAATGTAAATGAAAGGAAACACTGAAGTTTGTGGAAATGTGAAATTAATGTAGGAGAATGTAACACATTAGAAAGATAATACAAACCAAAAAAACATGTGTTTTCTATTTATATATATTTGTATCATCTTTGAAATGCAAGAGAAAGGCCACAATATAATATTGCAGTTTAGGTGCAATTTAGATGTTGGCCACTAGACTGCAACAGCATGTTTGCAAAGTTTCAGATTGATCCAGTGAAGCATCAAGTCTATTTTGTATCAAGTCTGCCCAAATGTGCCGAATTGGTCAATTGATACATTTTCAAGTACATAACTATGGATCATTAGCTTATACACTAACTTTCACACATCTAGATGGTCGGGCGGGGTTGGTGTGGAGCCAGAGACAGCAGAGGTTCAAACTGTAGAACCCAGTTCCTACATTTGAATATAAAAATGGATTTTATCAAACAAAACTATGCTACATTTTATCTCTGGGACCCTCAGGATGACAAATCAGAGCAAGATTACTGAATGTAAGTACATTATTTACCTTCAAAGGTGAATGTATCAAACCAGTTGCCGTGCTAAGTTTTTTGTTGTTGTGCACTCTCCTCAAACAATAGCATGGTCTTTTTTCACTGTAATAGCTACTGTAAATTGGACAGTGCAGTTAGATTAACAAGAATTTAAGCTTTCTGCCCATATAAGACATGTCTATGCCCTGGAAAGTTTGCTGTTACTTACAACAGTCATGCTAATCACATTAGCGCACGTTGACTCAACCGTCCCGTATACGGGACACCGATCCCGTAGAGGTTAACAGAATGCAAATAATTAAGTATTTAGTCAGCCACCAATTGTGCAAGTTCTCCCACTTAAAAAGATGAGAGAGGCCTGTAATTTTCATCATAGGTACACGTCAACTATGATAGACAAAATGAGATGAAAAAAATCCAGAAAATCACATTGTAGGATTTTTAATGAATTTATTTGCAAATTATGGTGGAAAATAAGTATTTGGTCACCTATAAACAAGCAAGATTTCTGGCAAATAATTTATCCCAAACTAAATATAAGTGTTGATATTAGTTGGCAGGAGTCTTTACTTAAATATTATTGTGTTTAGATTTTCAATACCTATTATAACTTTTTGTAGTTATATTACTATAAATAATAATAATAATTATTATTATTATATTAGTTAGATGTTTTCTAAGAGCCTTTTTCCTTCTGTTTGACCAGAAAATAAAACCTACTTTTTAAGACGCAAAAAAATGGTTGACAATTGTTTCTATGCCTTTATAGTCTCTAAACTTTCATTTGACACCAATTTGCTCCTATGATTTTCACATGTTGGTGCTCATGGCTCCTTTCATATGGAAATGACCCCAACTCATCTCTTGTGTACATATTGCCTCAATTACCTCGACTATGTGCCCCCGCACATTGACTCGGTACCGGTACCCCCCTGTATATAGCCTCGCTATTGTTATTTTTACTGCTGCTCTTTAATTATTTGTTACTTTTATTTCGTATTATTTTATATTGTATTTTTTGTTGTGTGATTTTTTTTTTGGTATTCTTTCTTGAAACTGCATTGTTGGTTAAGGGCTTGTAAGTAAGCATTTCACTGTAAGGTCTGCACCTGTTGTATTCGGAGCATGTGACAAATAAAATGTGATTTGATTTGTTAACGTCAATGTGGCACTGCAGGGTCTTCACTTTAGGCTTGGAAATGTGGAAAGGTTAACGGCAATATTGGCAATTTACAGTACCAGTCAAAAGTTTGGACACATCTACTCATTCAAGGGTTTTTCTTTATTTTTACTATTTTCTACATTGTAGAATAATAGTGAAAACATCAGAACTATGAAATTACATTTTACATTACATTTTAGTCATTTAGCAGACGCTCTTATCCAGAGCGACTTACAGTTAGTGAATACATATATATTTTTTTTATACTGGCCCCCCGTGGGAATCAAACCCACAACCCTGGCGTTGCAAACGCCATGCTCTATCAACTGAGCTACATCCCTGCCGGCCATTCCCTCCCCTACCCTGGACGACGCTGGGCCAATTGTGCGCCGCCCATGAGTCTCCCGGTCGCGGCCGCTGCGACAGAGCCTGGATTCGAACCAGGATCTCTAGTGGCACAGTTAGCACTGCGATGCAGTGCCTTAGACCACTGCGCCACTCAGGAGACTCAGGAGACTATGGAATCATGTAGTAACCAAAAAAGTATTAAACTAATCAAAATAGATTTTGTATTTGAGATTCTTCAAATAGCCACACTTTGCCTTGATGACAGCTTTGCACACTCTTGGCATTCTCTCAACCAGCTTCATGAGGTAGTCACCTGGAATGCATTTCAATTAACAGGTGTGCCTTCTTAAAAGTTAATTTGTGGAATTTAACGCGTTTGAGCCAATCAGTTGTGTTTTGACAAGGTAGGGGGGGCATACAGAAGATACAGTTGAAGTCGGAAGTTTACATACACCTTAGCCAAATTCAATAAAACTATTATTTTCACAATTCCTGACATTTAATCCTAATAAAAAATCCCTGTCTTAGGTCAGTTACGATCACCACTTTATTTTAAGAATGTGAAATGTCAGAATAATAGTAGAGAGAATGATTTATTTCAGCTTTTATTTCTTTCATCACATTCCCAGTGGGTCGGAAGTTTACATACACTCAATTATTATTTGGTAGCATTGCCTTTAAATTGTTTAACTTGGGTCAAACGTTTCGGGTAGCCTTCCACATCCTTCCTACAATAAGTTGGGTGAATTTTGGCCCATTCCTCCTGACAGAGCTGGTTTAACCTATAGGATTGAGGTCAGGGCTTTGTGATGGCCACTCCAATACCTTGACTTTGTTGTCCTTAAGCCATTTTGCCACAACTTTGGAAGTATGCTTGGGGTCATTGTCCATTTGAATGACCAATTTGCGACCAAGCTTTAACTTCCTGACTGATGTCTTGAGATGTTGCTTCAATATATCCACATAATTTTCCTTCCTCATGACGCCATCTATTTTGTGAAGTGCACCAGTCCCTCCTGCAGCAAAGCACCCCCACAGCATGATGCTGCCACCCCCGTGCTACACGGTTGGGATGGTGTTCTTCGGCTTGCAAGCTACCCCCTTTTTCCTCCAAACATAATGAAGGTCATTATGGCCAAACAGTTCTATTTTTGTTTAATCAGACCAGAGGACATTTCTCCAAAAAGTACGATCTTTGTCCACATGAGCAGTTGCAAACCGTAGTTTGGCTTTTTTAATGGCGGTTTTGGAGCTGTGGCTTCTTCCTTGCTGAGCAGCCGTTCAGGTTATATCGATATAGGACTCGTTTTACTGTGGATATATAGATACTTTTGTACCTGTTTCCTCCAGCATCTTCACAAGGTCCTTTGCTGTTGTTCTGGGATTGATTTGCACTTTTTTCACCAAAGTACATTCATCTCTAGGAGACAGAATGGGTCTCCTTGCTGAGCGGTATGACGCTGCGTGGTCCCATGGTGTTTATACTTGCGTACTATTATTTGTACAGATGAACGTGGTACCTTCAAGCGTTTGGAAATTGCTCCCAAGGATGAACCAGACTTGTGAAGGTCTACAATTTTTTTCTGAGCTCTTGGCTGATTTCTTTTGATTTTCCCATGATGTCAAGCAAAGAGGCACTGAGTTTGAAGGTAGGCCTTGAAATACATCCACAGGTACACCTCCAATTGACTCAAATTATGTCAATTAGCCTATCAGAAGCTTCTAAAGCCATGACATCATTTTCTGGAATTTTCCAAGCTGTTTAAAGGTACAGTCAACTTAGTGTATGTAAACTTCTGACCCACTGGAATTGTGATACAGTGAATTATAAGTGAAATAATCTGTCTGTAAACAATTGTTGGAAAAATTACTTTTGTAATGCACAGAGTAGATGTCCTAACCGACTTGCCAAAACGATAGTTTGTTAACAAGAAAGTTGTGGAGTGGTTGAAAAACACGTTTGAATGACTCCAACCTAAGTGTGTGTAAACTTCCGACTTCAACTGTAGCCCTATTTGGTAAAAGACCAAGTCCATATTATTTCAAGAACAGCTCAAATAAGCAAAGAGAAATTACAGTCCAGCATTACTTTAAGACATGAAGGTCAGTCAACACTGAACATTTCAAGAACTTTGAAAGTTTCTTCAAGTGCAGTCGCTAAAACCATCAGGCGCTATGATGAAACTGGCTCTCAAGAGGACCGCCACAGGAATGGAAGACACAGTTATGTCTGCTGCAGAGGATAAGTTCATTAGAGTTACCAGCCTCAGAAATTGCAGTCCAAATAAATACTTCAGAGTTCAAGTCACAGACACATCTCAACATCAACTGTTTAAAGGGGACTGTGTGAATCAGGCCTTCATGGTCGAATTACTGCAAAGAAACCACTACTAAAGGACACCAATAAGAAGAAGAGACCTGCTTGGGCCAACAAACATGAGCAATGGACATTAGACCGGTGGAAATTTGTCCTTTGGTCTGGAGTCCAAATTGGAGATTTTTGGTTCCAACCGCTGTGTCTTTGTGAGACGAGGTGTGGGTGAACGGATGATCTCTGCATGTGTAGTTCCCACCATAAAGCATGGAGGAGGAGGTGTGATGATGTGGGGGTGCTTTGCTGGTGATACTGTCTGTGATTTATTTAGAATTCAAGGCACACTTAACCAGCATGGCTTCCACAGCAGTCTATAGCGATACGCCATCCCATCTGGTTTGGGCTTAGTGGGACTATCATTTGTTTTTCAACAGGACAATGACCCAACACACCTCCAGGCTGTGTAAGGGCTATTTTACCGAGAAGGAGAGTGATGGAGTGCTGCATCAGATGACCTGGCCTCCACAATCCCCCGACCACAACCCAATTGAGATGGTTTGGGATGAGTCGGACCGCAGAGTGAAGGAGAAGCAGCCAACAAGTGCTCAGCATATGTGGGAACTCCTTCAAGACTGTTGGAAAAGCATTCCAGGTGAAGCTGGTTGAGAGAATACCAAAAGTGTGCAAAGCTGTCATCAAGGCAAAGGGCGGCTATTTGAAGAATCTCAAATATAAAATATATTTGATTTGTTTAACACTTTTTTGGTTACTACATTATTCCATATGTGTTATTTCATAGTTTTGATGTATTCACTATTATTCTACAATGTATAAAATAGTACAAATAAAGAAAAACCCTTGAATGAGTAGGTGTTCTAAAACGTTTGACTGGTAGTGTGTCTTGGAGAAGAAAAAGGCCTGCAGACAAATTAGTCTCTACTTTCTGCATCCTTCTCTGGTCATTTTCATGCAAGTCACACAGGATGGGGTGTAATTTTACCACTACCTTCCTTTGACAATTAGAGAGGCTTGAAAAAGGCTCTGCTATGGTTTTTCATCAGGCTGCCTTTTCATAATTTCCCCACTACAAAAAGCAAATCAAGGTGATTTTCCACCGAGAAAGGTTGCATCAAATTGCAGTTACAACAGCCATTTAAAAGACAAAAATATACAGTATACAGATCAGAAAGAGAATTGACTTTCGTGTGCACATTTCTTACATTACATTTGTGTACTGTGCAGATGATGTGCTTATGAGATATGGTCAGGCCTGACCCTAATCCTGATCAGATGTGACAATCGTCAGGGCCATTAGCTAGGCTGGTTCCCACACGTCACATCTCTCACTGTACTGCTGCTTATGAAAATGTGTGGGGAGGGTAGAAGAATGTAATAAATGTTGAACTCAACTGCCACTTTCAAACCTTCTACAGCCAACTGAATCAAATTCTGATGACTCTGACAAATAAATATTACTGAACTAAACCCAGCTCATGAACTGTAATCGTTTTATGTAATAAGAAGATCATTTGCTGCTTATGTTTGGTGGTCAGTGATTAGCGTAATAATATTGTGTACTTGAATACATAACGGTCCCCTGTGGAGTAGCATAGAGATGATGAGTGGCCGCCAGATGGCTGGGCTAGAAGACCCATTACAGTACATGTTGACAAAGTTGCTGTGGGGTTTTAAATGTAGCCCTTCACGTGCTGGTTAGGAAACCCTAGCCTGGCTGTGAGCTCTGTGTAGCAGAGGCAGAGCCAGGGACACTGGTCAGCAGAGCAGACCCCACCACCTCCTCGTAAACAATGTCCACTCCAAGAAACATGGACTGGTACAAGGTCCATCCACCTTCTTACGAAATAAAGCCAACTCCGATGGATCAAATCCTAATTAATCTGCTAATCTTATAAAATGTAAATCTAAAAATAACCACCAAAGCCCCCCTGGGGGACTCAATGAACTATTTTTAACATCGGTTTCTGGGTATTTGGAAATAGCCACGGGATGTTTTTTCATTACCGTCAAAACTATTTATTTGAAGTTTTTTTAATACATTTGAATATGTAGCTACTTTTAAGTAAATACCTTCAGTCAACTTGTGCAGTACGTTAGGAGATGAAGCAGATTGCGTTCTTCATTTCACCTGTCACATTATATTTACATTATGAAGCTTACAAGTAGTTCCCAGTCACATGGTGTTTGTTTACAACCACGAGTGAGGTGAGCCTTGTGAGTCACGTTCAGCTGTCTGGTTACATTATGGAATTCACAACTAAACGTTTTCCAGCTAGACATCGTATAACTATTAAGTTAACTGTCTAAAATGTGCTAAATGCTCTGCAGGTTGCATTTGGTTTGCTAATTATCTAGCTAGCTAAGTGATTAGCTTCTCGCAAAATCAAGCTTCTCTTGGTAACAGCAGAGAACCCCCTCCTGGATAAAGAGCCTTGCTGTCTAATATTTGTTTTGTGCGTGCAGCAAACTGAGTAGCATTTTCGAGTTACTTAACTTTATGAGCTGGGATGTCTGTCCTGCAAATAGTTTCAGAAACTGTATATAAATGTTCACAATGCACTCGTTACCATTTAGCTAACATCCGCTATGGGAGTTTACATGTACTTGTTAGCATTGCTAACCTTTGGATTGCAGCGACTCAGTGGGGTTTGAAAATAGCGACCCCTTGTGTCCAGTGCCGGTATGACACAAGGTCTGTATGAAGCTATGACAATATGGATACCGCCCAAGCCTAGCTTAGCTTTTTATGCAGTTTCCATTTTTCCATTTGAAGTATTTTTAGTTCGGCTATTTCTCCTCTCCTCGTCCAAATGAACTGCACCAGGCAGAGCCCCGCCGGCATCTAATGAGAGAACGCTGAAGAGGAAATCCACACTCCCACACACTTCTAAAGGAGAGGAAACAAACAGATGGGTGGAGTGGGGGGATAACTGAACTCACAGGAAATATATCACCAAAATAAAGACTATGTAGACGGTCCATTTAGGGAAATGCAAACAGGTTGTTGACAGATATTAGTCATATCTAGTTGTTCCAATAACAGAAGCACAACTAAACTTGGCTCTAACAATTACAACACGTATCCTGCAGAGGAGGAGGATGTTTTGCGAAGTCTTGAGTAAACCAACACTTTCCAGGGTTCAGTATTGAGTTCATGGCACCACTTCACAACCTGAGTAGGCTATTGTATGGTTCTGAATCACCTCTTGAGCAGAGCCGTTTGCAGTGAATAGGCCACCATTAAGTAGCCTGGGCTTAGCGCTGGAATGCAAATAAATACAGGACACTGATTAATCAATTAGCCAACATGTACAGAGAGATCCTTTATGAAAACCTGCTCAGGACCTCACACTGGGGTGAAGGTTCACCTTCCAACAGGACAATGACCCTAAGCACACAGCCAAGACAACGCAGGAGTGGCTTCGGGACAAGTCTCTGAATGTCCTTGAGTGGCTCAGCCAGAGCCCGGACTTAAACCCGATCAAACATCTCTGGAGAGACCTGAAAATAGCTGTGCAGCGACGCTCCCCATCCAACCTGACAGAGCTTGAGAGGATCTGCAGATAAAAATGGGAGAAACTCCCCAAATACTGGTGTGCCAAACTTGTAGCGTCACACCCAAGAAGACTCGAGGCTGTAATCGCTGCCAAAGGTGCTTCAACAAAGTACTGAGTAAAGGGTCTAACAATTACAACACGTCTCCTGCAGAGGATGAGGATGTTTTGCGAAGTCTTGAGTAAACCCACACTTTCCAGGGTTCAGACCATATCAAGGCCTATATGCTTACCTGTGTAATGCTTGCTGACAGGGGAAAGCGATGTTCTCGTGGTGACTGTATGTGTGTGCCGGCCGGGCGTGTGGCTTCGGTGTCTTTTAGCAAACAGTGCTAACAGCTATGTGAGGAATGTGAGCGCACCACACTATTTCCAGGGAGAGGAGCAGGTAGGTCTATTCTCGGTCTTTAAAACATAACCCTACACTAGCGGGATATCTTGTCAATATGAATCATTTGAACTACGGTCTGTGGCTGCCTACCTTTGGACCAGTAACATCAAGCCAGCTGGTGGATTTCAAATTAGAACTGGACTAATAAGATCTGATCTCACCCAATACTGAAGAGTTAACTATGCTGTAACCAAGTCACCAGGCTCAAATGCTATGACAGAGAGAGAGAGAGAGAGAGAGAGAGAGAGAGAGAGAGAGAGATAGGGAATAGTGTATATCAAACAAGATAGAACAGCCTAATATGTCTTGGTTATCTACATTTGGTTATATTTCCAATACCAAAGACCTGTAGCGTCTACAGTTCTGCTGTTCACAGTTCATCCCTCTGAAGCATTCGTCAACAATCAGTTGTTGACACATCAGGGCCCACTCACTGTTGTTGTGACCACCAGTGTGTGTCAACCTTTTGTTACGATAGCTGGATAAAATGTCAAGGAGAAAGCAAGGTCTCTGTCTGTCAACTTCCTTATAATTTAATCAATGAAATATTACATTTTTGTCATGTGCCATATGACAACCTGCTGTTGGGAGTCAAGAGTCTCAGCCACGGGATAATTTAGAAGAGAACTCATGCAGTGCTGACACTAGCCCTCAAGAACCCTAGTGGGGTATGCAGTTTACAGCCATTTAAAAGACATAAGAATATTTCTAAGTGACCCCAAACTTTTGAATGGTAGTGTATATTAAGAAGCAAAGTGAAAACATCATAGTTAACATCAACATTGTACACATAACAGCATGTGCTGCACTGAACATGCAGACTGAACGCTAGTGTCTCCTGGTCAAGGAACAACAAATGCACTCCTTGAGTGACTGACAGGTGTGTGGAAAGCGGCATAGAGAGAGAGACAGCGGAGAGATGACAAGTTGCGAAGTAAACTATAAAAATGGACGTTACACAAGGCGTTTCACATGTAACAAAGCAAAAATTCAAATACCATTATAGAAGGTAAAGTAAAAACCCAAACCGGTCCGTGCATCAAGACTGGTATATCATAAAATACGGTATACCGCCCAGCCCTAAGCGTTATCACTATCTACTGGTTTTAATGTCTATGGTTAAATTAGGTGAAAAGGAGACTGGAGTGCCACTTTAAGGTAAGAGTTAAGGTTAGGGTAAGGATCATGGTTATGGTTAGGGGACATCCCAAGGATCCCGGATAGCATCACCAACCGACTACTGTGCTAATTAGTTATCTGTGTCTCCGAACACTTGTGTGTAACTGGAGGAAGAACGCCAGAAAAGTGTTGTAATTGAATAATACTGTCGGCTGCAACTGTTAACCCCGTACAGTAAGTGTATTTTTTGCATTTGTGAAATTATTTTTGATTTGATGTGAACGTAGAGGAATTAATTTTTCAAAAACCATATTGTAAGCGAGGATTATTAACGAGGTTTCTAAACGTTAAAACAGAACGTCGATTGTAGTTAACATGGGACAGCTGTCAGCCATACCATCATCAGCTGATAACCCAAGAGGATCGGCTGTAAACCACCTTGTTTTGGGCCCCTTGGGTTCTGAAGAACTCGGTTTTGGGCTACGCTAGTTTGCTATGTATGTTTGGCAGCCAACGCAAGCTAGCTAGCTACATTTCGTCTCACAATCGTTCATTAAAATCGGGTTGAATCGGCGACCAAGATAATTCATTTTATACGTACCCATGTCAAAAGGCTCTCGCACAGTTCAACTCGATCCACAGAATTCAAGGTACTCATCGTACTGTAGTTCAATTAATCCACGGAGATCGTTATTTCTTTATCCGAAAATGGCTAGCCAGCCAGCTAGGCGAGATGAAATCAACAAGACCGACACGTCCGATCAACTGGATACCCAAAACGAGGAATTATTCGACGTAAAACGCTACTGTAGCTAATCGGTTTCCGACAGGACAGATACGTTTCCCCCCCGCCCTTTTCACTTCTATAAAAACATACAGCGTCGAAGATAAAGGTTATTTAATCATAAACAGTGACGTTGAGACACATCCACCGGGTCTATCCCCTCCTGTCAAGCTTTTTCCAACCAGCTGTGGGAAAAAAAAGATGCCACCCTGTTGGACCGAAACTCGAGCCTGAATAAGATCAACCGTCTTTATCAAAGTTTGTCAATCCAGAATACCTCTCAAATCATTGAAAAATAATCATAATCATAAGAAAGTACAAATAAATATCTAATCATTTATTCTATGAACATTTGAATAAATACATTGGGTTGAATTTAGTGCAGGCAAGTACTTGGGACGCCAAGTATACGTAGGCTAGAAAAAGGACCCCTCTAAGAACATGAAAGTGGAGGAACTAGTTCCAATGAATAGGGTGAGACTTTTAGCTTGTAACCGATGTACTTTATCTATTTAACCCTGTTTTCAGTCTTATTAGCCGCATTTGGCTAATAAGCAATGCGACAGATATTATTCACACTTAGCTATAACTGACTCTGCGTTATGGTTTGTGTTCTGTAGTTAGCTAACGTTGCCTCGTTTTAGCTAGCTACATTTAGATAGGGGGAGTGGTGCTGCTAGATCTGGATAGCTCTCGAGAATATATATTATATATAATATTATATGTATACCAGCCCTTGAGTTCTGAACTGAAGGTATGGACCACAGTTAAATCAATGAACTACAATTTCCACGCTGTTTCAGCGTTTAGAAACGTTATTAATCCTCGCTAGCGAAATGTAACTTTTTGGGCGACCAGACAAAATGTATATAGAATTGTAAGTTATTGATCTGTCATTCTCGTTGAACGCAGGTCGAAGAAGCGGTGGATCTGTTCTGTGTGCGCTATTTCTATGCTTCCCGTTACGTTTCTGTATATTTTACGTTCGGTTTTGTACACCAGCTTCAAACAGCTGAAAATACAATATTTTTGTTTATGGACAAGATATTTCACAGCGGTTTAAATGGTACAATGGTTCTCTACACTATATTGCTTGTTTTGTCACATAAATTGAAATTATTATAATTTTTTTGCAACCAGAAAATTGCGGAGCGATTCTGCATAGTGCACCTTTTAACTTTAATATAAGTAGAAGAATCGTCTGAGTGTAGGGGCATTTTCCCTCAGCAGGCTAAAGGGGACGTCCAATGGCTTAATGGATTGGAGTCATGAATAGGTGCTAGGCTGTGACCCACATGTACTCTCTGTTCTAACCCAGTTCTGTAGGAAATGATTAAGTGGGATGGATGAAAACAATGGAGGTGGACTATTTGCTGCAAGGTGAAGACTCACTCATAGAAGGAGTCAGCAACCCTGTCTTGTTTGTGGTCGTTCTAAGTGTCACATTCCTGTGTGGACTGGTAACTCTGCTGTGCAGGTAGGCGTATTGTATTTCTATTCACAGCCTATGGGTGGATGATGGTTGTGAGTATGGAGTATACACATACACACAGACTTTTATCTATGTAAAGTCCTGTGTAGCTCAGTTGGTAGAGCATGGCGTTTGCAACGCCAGGGTTGTGGGTTCGTTTCCCCCGGGGGACCAGTATGAAAATGTATGCACTCACTAACTGTAAGTCGCTCTGGATAAGAGCGTCTGCTAAATGACTAAAATGTTAAAATGTAAATGTAATGGTTTTGGTGGTGGTGATGTTTTTGTAACCAGTTCTTGAGCTTTTTTTTTTTTTTTATGTTTGAGTTTCCTAAATCAAACATGTTTTGTTTTCAACTGATATGCCAGTGAATGTTCTTGTTAGCAAGTTGTAGGCCTGTTTCTAATATCTGAAGCTAAAGATGTTGTTGGTTCAACAGAAATGAGCAGCAGCAGAACATCCACCCAGAGAACCAGGAGCATGTCCGGGCCGTCCGGCAGCAGCTACAGTCTGACTCGCAGGTGAGAAGATGTGGCACTGGCTGCTCCTATGGACAGCATGTTGTTAGTTTCTCCTCCTTGAAAGTATCATACAACACCTTTATCTCAAATCAGTTTATTGGTCACGTTTACAGGATACAGGGTGAAATGCTTAATTGCTAGCTCTCCTCATCTCTCTCCTTCCTTCCTCCCTCTCTCTCTCTCTCCTCCCTCAGGAAGGTGAACCAGCAGAGCCCAGGCAGCAGTTCTATACAGATATGTCCTGTCCAGTGTGTCTACAGCAGGCTGTGCTGCCTGTGGAAACCAACTGTGGACATCTCTTCTGTGGTTAGAGTGGACCAAATGTTTATATACGTCATTGGGGTGTTGTCTGTCGCTCTATCACTTCAACTAGGAAGAAGGAATCAGAACTAGCTACAAGAAACTGATTAAGCCATTTGGATAGATGCATTCAGTGCTAACATCTGGATATAACCACATTTTCCTGTATTTTGAAGGTTCTTGTATAATTGCATATTGGCGATATGGGACATGGCTTGGTGCAATCAATTGTCCCATCTGCAGACAAATGGTAAGACGTCTTCAAATGCCCATTATAACTTTGCTGTGCTTACTGTCAATACATTTATCATCATTCACGTAGTAATACTACTGATCCATAGTGCTGAAGTTGCTACTATACTCTGTTGGCATGTTCTCGTTTTTGATTCTGAAGTAAAAGGAAAATACGATTTTAAAGACAGTTATCGCACAGTTGGTCTGTTTTGTATTGACCTCTCTACCCTATGTGAACAGGTGACCCTGCTCTTCCCACTCTTCCATGAGCACGCCTCCCCTCAGCAGGTGCAGGATGGAACGGTTGAACCACTCCTCATCCTCCGGGATCTCAACGACTACAACCGGAGGTTCTCAGGACAACCCAGATCTGTATGTATTTTGTCTTATGCAATCGGAGTTTGAGTGATTGATGCATGTGGAAGTCTCTCCCTGCAGGAAAGTTACATCAGATTTATTGAAAGCGCAGAGACACAGGTACTATCTCGTTCTGTGCTGTGATGTCATATTGAAATGCTTTTCGGGCTTGTTTCTTGGGCCCAGAATCTCATCTCAATGTCCCAGTCTATTAATTGATGATAAGGCCCTGCTCTACTGACGTTACGAGACATTGCAAGCCAAGAAATTGAGATGCAGCATTCCATTGCGAAATACAGCTTTTGATTGCCGATAGATGGGCTTAGTGCGCGGTTCTGAGTCTGTCTGCGTGTTGGCCGACCTGCCTACACTGATAGATGGGCTTAGTGCGCGGTTCTGAGTCTGTCTGCGTGGTGGCCGACCTGCCTACACTGATAGATGGGCCTAGTGCGCGGTTCTGAGTCTGTCTGCGTGGTGGCCGACCTGCCTACACTGATAGATGGGGCTAGTGAGCGGTTCTGAGTCTGTCTGCGTGGTGGCCGACCTGCCTACACTGTGTCCCTCCCCTCTCTCTCCGTCCCTCGCTAGCTCGCTATGAAAGATGTGTTATCGGAAGTACGGCAACTAACCAGTCTCCTCCGTTCCAAAAATAGTCCATTAGTCCATTCCTAGCCGAAACTTGACACTCAGAGATGGGAGTCGACGCCGGGTGTCGATGTGCATGGAGTCGAGGAATCAATGATTTTGGGGTTGACTCTCCACCACTACGACATCGTCGTTAACAGTTAGAAAAATTGCAGAGAAAGGCAAGCGACAGCATTGAAGTCCTGTATGGCAATACTTTGAGAAGTTAAATGCAAGGGGGAATTGAGGTACAGTAATGGTAGTACAGGTGCATTGCTTCACCATCTGAAAGGGGACGCACCGTGAGACCCAAACCATCTGAAAGGGACGCACCGTGAGACCCAAACCATCTGAAAGGGACGCACCGTGAGACCCAAACCATCTGAAAGGGACGCACCGTGAGACCCAAACCGTTGTTGGCAGCAGCACAGCTGCATTGTGAATTCACATGGAATTTTATGAATTTTTCTTATCGCTTTAATGGAAAAACTGATAATAAAAGAAAATGGCAGTTTAAACCGTTAAGAAAATGTTTCCATTTGTCACATCCCTAGTACTAATGTTGTGCACTACACTACTTCCTGTCTCTCCCGTCTCAGCTGATGGACCGGCTGCGTGACGTGCCCACGTTGCTGCGACACCTCTTCAGGGAGATGTTCTCCGTAGGGGGCCTGTTCTGGATGTTCCGGATCCGTGTCCTGCTGTGTGTGGTCGGGGCTCTGACCTACCTGGCCTCCCCTCTGGACTTGATCCCTGAGGCTCTGTTCGGCCTGCTAGGCTTCATGGATGACATCTTCCTCATCCTACTCCTCTTCATCTACATCTCCATCATGTATAGAGAGGTGGTGACCCAGAGACTGGCAGCGTGATGTAGAGAGGTGGTGACCCAGAGACTGACAGACTGATGTAGAGAGGTGGTGACCCAGAGACTGGCAGACTGATGTAGAGAGGTGGTGACCCAGAGACTGACAGACTGATGTAGAGAGGTGGTGACCCAGAGACTGACAGACTGATGTAGAGAGGTGGTGACCCAGAGACTGGCAGACTGATATAGAGAGGTGGTGACCCAGAGACTGGCAGACTGATGTAGAGAGGTGGTGACCCAGAGACTGGCAGACTGATGTAGAGAGGTGGTGACCCAGAGACTGACAGACTGATGTAGAGAGGTGGTGACCCAGAGACTGGCAGACTGATGTAGAGAGGTGGTGACCCAGAGACTGGCAGACTGATGTAGAGAGGTGGTGACCCAGAGACTGACAGACTGATGTAGAGAGGTGGTGACCCAGAGACTGGCAGACTGATGTAGAGAGGTGGTGACCCAGAGACTGGCAGACTGATGTAGAGAGGTGGTGACCCAGAGACTGGCAGACTGATGTAGAGAGGTGGTGACCCAGAGACTGGCAGACTGATGTAGAGAGGTGGTGACCCAGAGACTGACAGACTGATGTAGAGAGGTGGTGACCCAGAGACTGACAGACTGATGTAGAGAGGTGGTGACCCAGAGACTGGCAGACTGATATAGAGAGGTGGTGACCCAGAGACTGGCAGACTGATGTAGAGAGGTGGTGACCCAGAGACTGGCAGCGTGATGTAGAGAGGTGGTGACCCAGAGACTGGCAGCGTGATGTAGAGAGGTGGTGACCCAGAGACTGGCAGCGTGATGTAGAGAGGTGGTGACCCAGAGACTGACAGACTGATGTAGAGAGGTGGTGACCCAGAGACTGGCAGACTGATGTAGAGAGGTGGTGACCCAGAGACTGGCAGACTGATGTAGAGAGGTGGTGACCCAGAGACTGACAGACTGATGATACCCTTTCAATTCGACTGCAGGGAAATCGATTGTGATGCAGGAGCCAGGAGGACAATATGTGACACGGCCAGAGGAACTGATCATTACTTAGCTTCAGGCCAAAGACACTGGAACAGTGAGAGCGCTCCGTCTGTTGCTTTGGGCTGGAGTTCCACCATGCACAAGAGTGGGGTCTAGTTAACAGGTCTGCTGGCATAATGTCTGTTATTGGCAACAGTCCTGGAGTTTGCAATATTGAAATGAAGCCAAAATGTCTGTTTCATCAGTTGAGATGTAATCCTATTGAATCTGCTAATCTAAAACGTGTGTGTGTGTGTGTGTGTGTGTGTGTGTGTGTGTGTGTGTGTGTGTGTGTGTGTGTGTGTGTGTGTGTGTGTGTGTGTGTGTGTGTGTGAGCTGGGACAATAAACAGTAAATTACTGACATTGCCTTCTTACTGAAGCATTTTGCATGTCGGTCATTTTTTGTGATTTTGTTACACGTTTCCCTAGATTGTTCTAAAACCATTTTTATTTGGTCAACAGCAATAGCCTATGAATTATGTTGATTCCTGCTATCAAAGTATCTGCCTGTCCCTGTTTGGCTGTTGGCTGGCTGTGTGAGCAAGCCACACTAGCGCCCTCTCCCCACTGTGCATAAGGAGGTGGGAGAGAAGCTTTCTGAGAAGCACAAGCGTATGACCCTTGCTGAAAATGCAGTTTTCAAAGCAACTACTGTTCTGGTTACAGAGAGGAGTCACTGCTTTCTGTGACTATATATCATTTATTTTTCACCTCTTAATATTGAGTTCATGGCACCACTTCACAACCTGAGTAGGCTATTGTATGGTTCTGAATCACCTCTTGAGCAGAGCCGTTTGCAGTGAATAGGCCACCATTAAGTAGCCTGGGCTTAGCGCTGGAATACAAATAAATATAGGACACTGATTAATCAATTAGCCAACATGTACAGAGAGATCCTTTATGAAAACCTGCTCAGGACCTCACACTGGGGTGAAGGGTCACCTTCCAATGTGGTCCTCTGTAGCTCAACTGGTAGAGCCTGGCGCTTGTAACGCCAAGGTAGTGGGTTCGATCCCCGGGACCACCCATACACAAAAATGTATGCACGCATGACTGTAAGTCGCTTTGGATAAAAGCGTCTGCTAAATGGCATATTATTATTATTATTATTATTATTACAATGACCCTAAGCACACAGCCAAGACAATGCAGGAGTGGCTTCGGGACAAGTCTCTGAATGTCCTTGAGTGGCCCAGCCAGAGCCCGGACTTGAACCCAATCGAACATCTCTGGAGAGACCTGAAAATAGCTGCGCAGCGACGCTCCCCATCCAACCTGACAGAGCTTGAGAGGATCTGCAGAGAAGAATGGGAGAAACTCCCCAAATAGAGGTGTGCCAAGCTTGTAGCGTCATACCCAAGAAGACTTGAGGCTGTAATCGCTGCCAAAGGTACTTCAACAAAGTACTGAGTAAAGGGTCTGAATACTTATGTAAATGTAATATTTCAGATTTTTTATATATACATTTGCAAAAATGTCTAAACCTGTTTTTCATTATGGGATATTTATATATAAATTAGCAGAAATTTCTAAAAACCTGTTTTTTCTTTGTCATTATGGGGTATTGTGTGTAAATTGATGAGGGGAAAGAAACGATTTAATCAATTTTAGAATAAGGCTGTAACGTAACAAAATGTGGAAAAAGTCGAGGGGTCTGAATACTTTCCGAGTGCACTGCAGGGGTTTCCGAGTGCACTGCAGGGGTTTCGAGTTAGTGACCCTTAATTAAGGGATAAATCGGGATTTTATTAATTTAAGCCCTTTTATCTACTTCCCCAGAGTCAGATGCGTCCAGAGTCTTCTTGGGTATGAATGTTTTAGGAATAAGGTATTCTGTTTTTGGGTAGGGGACCAAGTTTTTATTTTATTTGTTTTACCATTTGTTGGGGGGTTTACAGATACAATTTCAATGAATATATTTAGTTTAAATAACATGTACCTTTTAGTCTGCCTCTCAAAAGAAATGCATACAGAACATTTATCATATTGATCAAACTAGATTTTGTAATAGTAAAATTGGTATAGGGAACCAAAAATAAACGTAATAAAAGGTTAGCCTACATCCCCAACAGCCTAGATCCTGGTTCGAGTCCAGGCTCTGTCGCAGCCGGCCGCAACCGGGAGACCCATGGGCGGCGCACAATTGGTCCAGCGTCGTCCAAGGTAGGGGAGGGTTTGGCCGGCAGGAATGTGTGTTCGTTTCCCACGGGGGGGGCCAGTATGAAAAAAGAGAACTGTATGCATTCACTAACTGTAAGTCGCTCTGGTAAAATGACTAAAATGTAAATGTAAAATGAGAGAGTGCGGCAGTGCTGCCTGCCAGCAGTAATAGTCTCTGATTGATTGAGAGTTCTAAGGAGCTATTATCGTTAAGTAACATAATAAATGCAATGCATTGAATATTTTCGTTCATGCACTTCGAAATTAATTTTGTAACTTTGCCCCAGAACCATTTAACTAAAGGGCACTCCCACATCATATGAAGGAATGTGAACAGTTGGGAGTTGGGGCCAATTTCATCATAAAACATTTCCTTGGTGTAAAATAGTCGGAACAAATTTAAAATGTATAAATTGGATGGTTCGGATTACGGGTAATATTTTTCCATATTCTGGTCCAGTTAAAGCGTGGTTCAGATTCTATTAGATCTGTGGACCATACTTTTGTAATGGCTAGCTCCAGAATATGAGCTTTCCAAAAGTTGTTTATATATCATAGAGGTCAGTCCTTTCAGGAGCCCAGATAATGTATTTATAAATCCCCTAATTGGATGTTTCGGTAGTTGGGTTTCCCAAGAGACTCCAGGCCAGCATAGCTGACCTAAATTATAAATATAGAAAAAAGGAGTTGCCTTGTATCTTGGAATGTTCTCAAACCATTACTGTCCATGATATCAGTAAGGGTACAGATTCCACATTTGGAACAGTGGGGGACGCAAAAGGCTGTCCTCCAGATCACAAGGCGTTATTGTGAAATATTTGAGTATGGGCATGCCAACAGTTTTAAAATGTTGCGCCAAATAGAAATTGTGTGAGCAATGATAGGACCAAAGAGCAGTTTACATTGTTTAAGCGATATATCAGTGAAGACCACCTTTTCCAGAGCAATAGGTACACCATATTTATTTCTATACTCAGCTATGGGGCAGAAGAATCATGTTGAAACCAGTTTAGGATGGGGAGAAATGCTAGAGCCTGGAAATAAAGTATCTGATACAGACAGTCCTCCTACGTCTTTCCCACTTTGTAAATGGATGAATTGTCTCCGGGATCGTTTACCTCGACATATACAGTTGAAGGCGGAAGTTTACATATACTTAAGTTTGAGTCATTAAAACTTGTTTTCCAACCACTCCACAAATGTCTTGTTAACAAACTACAGTTTTGGCAAGTCGTTTAGGACATCTACTTTTCCAACAGTTGTTTACAGAGAGATTATTTCACTTATAATTCACTGTATCACAATTCCAGTGGGTCAGAAGTTTACATACACTAATTTGACTGTGCCTTTAAACAGCTTGGAAAATTCCAGAAAATGATGTCATGGCTTTAGAAGCTTCTGATAGGCTAATTGACATGATTTGAGTCAATTGGAGGTGTACCTGTGGGTGTATTTCAAGGCCTGCCTTCAAACTCAGTGCCTCTTTGCTTGACATCATGGGAAAATCTAAAGAAATCAGCCAAGACCTTAGAAAAAAATGTGTAGACCTCCACAAGTCTGGTTCATCCTTGGAAGCAATTTCCAAATGCCTGAAGGTACCACGTTCATCTGTACAAACAATAGTACGCAAGTATAAACACCATGGGACCACGCAGCCGTCATACCGCTCAGGAAGGGGATGCGTTCTGTCTCCTAGAGATTAACGTACTTTGGTGTGAAAAGTGCAAATAAATCCCAGAACAACAGCAAATGACCTTTTGAAGATGCTGGAGGAAACAGGTACAAAAGTATCTATATCCACAGTAAAACGAGTCCTATATCGACATAACCTGAAAGGCCGCTCAGCAAGGAAGAAGCCACTGCTCCAAAACCGCCATTAAAAAAGTCAGACTACGGTTTGCAACTGCTCATGTGGACAACGATCGTACTTTTTGGAGAAATGTCCTCTGGTGCACCTCATGCTGTGTTGGTGCTTTGCTGCAGGAGGGACTGGTACACCACAAAATAGATGGCATCATGAGGAAGGAAAATTATGTGGATATATTGAAGCAACATCTCAAGACATCAGTCAGGAAGTTAAAGCTTGGTTGCAAATGGGTCTTCCAAATGGACAATGACCCCAAGCATACTTCCAAAGTTGTGGCAAAATGGCTTAAGGACAACAAAGTCAAGGTATTGGAGTGGCCATCACAAAGCCCTGACCTCAATCCTATAGAACATTTGTGGGCAGAACTGAAAAAGCGTGTGCGATCAAGGAGGCCTACAAACCTGACTCAGTTACACCAGCTCTGTCAGGAGGAATGGGCCAAAATTCACCCAACTTATTGTGGGAAGCTTGTGGAAGGCTACCTGAAACGTTTGACCCAAGTTAAACAATTTAAAGGCAATGATACCAAATACAAATTGAGTGTGTGTAAACTTCTGACCCACTGGAAATGTGATGAAATAAATAAAAAGGTGAAATAAATAATTATCTCTACTATTATTGTGACATTTCACTTTCTTAAAATAAAGTGGTGATCCTAACTGACCTAAAACAGGGATTTGTTATTAGGATTAAATGTCAGGAATTGTGAAAAACTGAGTTTAAATGTATTTGGCTAAGGTATATGTAAACTTCCGACTTCAACTGTACATTTTGAAACCGCACTATGGATTTTATCCCAACAGCCAGAAGGGGGAGACATGGGACGCATTGAACTACAGAAATTCATCCTTGGCGATTATATTATTTTTGAAAATTGATATTCTGCTGGTTAAAGCAACTGGGATGTTAGTCCATCTACTGAGGTCGTATTGAATTGATTTGAGCGTTCTGTTAAAGTTTCTGCCAATGCTTTTATCTAAGGAAGGAAATATATCTTCTCCCAAATATTAAAATGGGAAAACGATTCGGATTCCATAAGTAGAGATGGAGTTCTCAATCGGGGTCTTGAGAGGCAGTAGGACTGATTTGGTTAGATTAATTTTATAACTTGAGTTGAAGCTGAATTCATCTATGATCTTCAATGCATTTGGGATATTAAAATATAATCTGTTCAGGTTGCAGTATAATCCAGTTTAACATGAAGACACCAGGTTGCAGTATAATTCAGTTTAACATGAAGACACCAGGTTGCAGTATAATCCAGTTTAACATGAAGACACCAGGTTGCAGTATAATCTAGTTTAACATGAGAAGACACCAGGTGGCAGTATAATCTAGTTTAACATGAGAAGACACCAGGTGGCAGTATAATCTAGTTTAACATGAGAAGACACCAGGTGGCAGTATAATCCAGTTTAACATGAGAAGACACCAGGTGGCAGTATAAGCCAGTTTAATTTTTATTTCACCTTTATTTAACCAGGTAAGCCAGTTGAGAACAAGTTCTCATTTACAACTGCGACCTGGCCAAGATAAAGCAAAGCAGTGCGATAAAAACAACAACACAGAGTTACATATGGGGTAAAAAAACATAAAGTCAAAAAAAAAGAATACAACAGAAATATATATACAGTGTGTGCAAATGTAGCAAGTTATGGAGGTAAGGCAATAAATAGGCTATAGTGCAAAATAATTACAATTAGTATTAACACTGGAATGCTAGATGTGCAAGAGATTATGTGCAAATAGAGATACTGGGGTGCAAATGAGCAAAATAAATAACAATATAGGGATGAGGTAGTTGGGTGGGCTAATTTCAGATGGGCTGTGTACAGGTGCAGTGATCGGTAAGGTGCTCTGACAACTGATGCTTAAAGTTAGTGAGGGAGATAAGAGTCTCCAGCTTCAGAGATTTTTGCAATTCGTTCCAGTCATTGGCAGCAGAGAACTGGAAGGAATGGCGGCCAAAGGAGGTGTTGGCTTTGGGGATGACCAGTGAGATATACCTGCTGGAGCGCAGACTACGGGTGGGTGCTGCTATGGTGACCAATGAGCTAAGATAAGGCGGAGATTTGCCTAGAAGTTATTTATAGATGGCCTGGAGCCAGTGGGTTTGACGACGAACATGTAGTGAGGACCAGCCAACAAGAGCGTACAGGTCACAGTGGCGGGTAGTGTATGGGGCTTTGGAGACAAAACGGATGGCACTGTGATAGACTACATCCAATTTGCAGAGTAGAGTGTTGGAGGCTATTTTGTAAATGACATCGCCGAAGTCAAGGATCGGTAGGATAGTCAGTTTTACGAGGGCATGTTTGGCAGCATGAGTGAAGGAGGCTTTGTTGCGAAATAGGAAGCCGATTCTAGATTTAACTTTGGATTGGAGATTCTTAAAGTGAGTCTGGAAGGAGAGTTTACAGTCTAACCAGACACCTAGGTATTTGTAGTTGTCCACATACTCTAGGTCAGACCCGTCGAGAGTAGTGATTCTAGTCGGGTGGGCGGGAGCCAGCAGCGTTCGGTTGAAGAGCATGCATTTAGTTTTACTTCTCTTTAACATGAGAAGACACAATAACCCGAAGTTGGAGAGAAGTTGAACATTCCCTGCCTTCCCGACACACTTCCTCTATAACCGTGTTCAGTCTGATTAGTGTTTTTTCCGCTTCTAGGTGAATGATTTGATCCGTATTTTACATATTCACACACGTGTGATTGAACCACATTGTTATTGACACTAAAGGGAAAGTATATTCAATTAACTGCAATGTTGATATCTTCACGAAAAACTTTTAAGTTGCTTTATTTGTATTTATATGGGCCTCTGCTCTACTAGGAGCTGCCATGAATAAATCAGTCAAGTCTTTGTATCTATGTGCAGTGTTCAGTGAATCTACTAAGTGGTCTAGTTTTTCAGATAACGTCATCATTCAAATAATGTGTAGCATTTAAGATAATGAATAAGGAAGATAAATGTGCATGAAAACTAGTCGTCTCGCGTTGAACGACAACACACACTGAAGAATCCCGTACATAGTTCCCACTCCTATTAGTGGTACTGTTGACCAATCACCAACGAGGGGCGTAGACTTCGGCTACCGAACTTCGACTTTCCTCAATAAATAAATGTGTGCGTGAACAGCTGAAAAAACAACAACAACGAAATGTTATAATATTTAGCACAAACCGTTTAGACTGGGAAGCACGCAACAGGCATGGGCTGTCGCATTCTTCCAGCTGTCGCATTCTTCCCAGTCGAAAACGTGGCACGCCGGTTCGCGCACATGGAGAGAGAGGAAATCACTCCCATGTACATCTTATATTGACTATGAATATTTACTTAGAAATGTGCTGGTTGGAACTGACACATAACCCTGCCTCAGTAGCATGCCATCCTTGTGCTCTAAAGGCATCATCCTACAGCTAGCGTACACGCAGCTACTGAATGTCAGCTAGACTGACCCCTGCCCAATCCAAACAGTGTGCGCCCTATACATAAAATAGAACACAATTTGGCAGCTTTCTATTGGCTGTTATCAAAGTTCCACCTTGTTTCTATGGAGAAAAAAAAACACCATATGTGACACCTTGATGAAACTCATCCTATATAGATTTTCCACGCAGTCTTAAAAAGACACAATCTGTAAGAAGACAAATGTACTGTACCTATTGTTCTTGTAGCTCAGCTGGTAGAGTGGTCCTCTGTAGCTCAGCTGGTAGAGCACGGCGCTTGTAACGCCAAGGTAGTGGGTTCGATCCCCGGGACCAACCATACACAAAAATGTATGCACGCATGACTGTAAGTCGCTATGGATAAAAGCGTCTGCTAAATGGCATATTATTATTATTATTATTCTTGATAGTAAAAATGGTAGATTAGTATGAAGATAATACATGCATATCATTTATCGGTAAGTAGCATTTAAAATGGCAATGATTTGAGGAAGCATTCTTGTCATGACAAGGCCCTGACATGCAATTTTCTTCCTCTGTTGCCAAACCAGACCTCTCATGTTGCTCCAGAGCTCTTTATTTGTCCCCAATGCTGTGGGCTGGAGCCAAGACTATATGACTTGGGAATCTGAAGTGACTTGTTCGTCTCTGTTGTTCTGAGACACAGACATTCACTGTGTAACAGAGCAGTTCTGCTGACAGAGGGAGGAAGTACATTTTAGTCATTTTAGCAGACGCTCTTATCCAGAGCGACTTACAGGAGCAATTAGGGTTAAGTGCCTTGCTCAAGGGCACATCGACAGATTTTTCACCTAGTCGGCTCGGGGATTAGAACCAGCGACCTTTCGGTTACTGGCACAACGCTCTTACCCACTAAGCTACCTGCCGCCCCAGTAACAAGACTCATAGATCTTCTAACCTGGTGATATTTAAAGGTGAGAGAGAACACACCACTGTCCGTCTACGTGGTGCTGAATACAGTCTTCATTCTGTCTCTTCCACTGTTTTACATTTAACTAAGATGTTTGGTGCAGTATTTTTCAATGGAAAAAATGTGAATGACAACAAAGACTTTATTGAAGAATCCCTACTGTTGACCAAATCAGCAACGAAGAGGCGTAAACCTCGGCTCCGAACTTCGGCTTGCCTTCAGAATTCTTTGTGTGTGCCCGAACTACCAAAAAAGCCCTCACCGAAGCCCTCAAAAAGGTCCCAAAATGTCGTCATAATATATGCACGAACTCTACGGTTTCAGCGTTTAGAAACCCTCTCCGTCCTAACCCTCTCCGTCCTAACCCTCTAAGTCCTAACCCTCTCCGTCCTAACCCTCTCCGTCCTAACCCTCTCCGTCCTAACCCTCTCCGCCCTAACCCTCTCCGTCCTAACCCTCTCCGTCCTAACCCTCTCCGTCCTAACCCTCTCCGTCCTAACCCTGTCAGTCCTAACCCTCTCCGTCCTCACCCTCTCCGTCCTCACCCTCTCCGTCCTAACCCTCTCCGTCCTAACCCTGTCAGTCCTAACCCTCTCCGTCCTAACCCTCTCCGTCCTAACCCTCTCCGTCCTAACCCTCTCCGTCCTAACCCTCTCCGTCCTAACCCTGTCAGTCCTAACCCTCTCCGTCCTAACCCTCTCCGTCCTAACCCTGTCAGTCCTAACCCTCTCCGTCCTAACCCTCTCCGTCCTAACCCTGTCAGTCCTAACCCTCTCCGTCCTAACCCTCTCTGTCCTAACCCTGTCAGTCCTAACCCTCTCCGTCCTAACCCTCTCCGTCTTAACCCTCTCCGTCCTAACCCTCTCCGTCCTAATCCTCTCCGTCCTAACCCTCTCCGTCCTAACCCTGTCAGTCCTAACCCTCTCCGTCCAAACCCTCTCCGTCCTAACCCTCTCCGTCCTAACCCTGTCAGTCCTAACCCTCTCCGTCCTAACCCTCTCCGTCCTAACCCTGTCAGTCCTAACCCTCTCCGTCCTAACCCTCTCCGTCCTAACCCTCTCCGTCCTAACCCTCTCCGTCCTAACCCTCTCCGTCCTAACCCTTCCGTCCTCCTCTCCGTCCTAACCCTCTCCGTCCTAACCCTCTCCGTCCTAACCCTCTCCGTCCTAACCCTGTCAGTCCTAACCCTCTCCGTCCTAACCCTCTCCGTCCTAACCCTCTCCGTCCTAACCCTCTCAGTCCTAACCCTCTCAGTCCTAACCCTCTCCGTCCTAACCCTCTCCGTCCTAACCCTGTCAGTCCTAACCCTCTCCGTCCTAACCCTCTCCGTCCTAACCCTCTCCGTCCTAACCCTCTCAGTCCTAACCCTCTCCGTCCTAACCCTCTCCGTCCTAACCCTCTCCGTCCTAATCCTCTCCGTTCTAACCCTCTCCGTCCTAACCCTCTCCGTCCTAACTCTCTCCGTCCTAACCCTGTCAGTCCTAACCCTCTCCGTCCTAACCCTCTCCGTCCTAACCCTCTCCGTCTTAACCCTCTCAGTCCTAACCCTCTCCGTCCTAACCCTCTCCGTCCTAACCCTGTCAGTCCTAACCCTCTCCGTCCTAACCCTCTCCGTCCTAACCCTGTCGGGGTCCTAACCCTGTCAGTCCTAACCCTCTCCGTCCTAACCCTCTCCGTCCTAACCCTCTCCGTCCTAACCCTCTCAGTCCTAACCCTCTCCGTCCTAACCCTCTCAGTCCTAACCCTCTCCGTCCTAATCCTCTCCGTTCTAACCCTCTCCGTCCTAACCCTCTCCGTCCTAACTCTCTCCGTCCTAACCCTCTCAGTCCTAACCCTCTCCGTCCTAACCCTCTCCGTCCTAACCCTCTCCGTCTTAACCCTCTCAGTCCTAACCCTCTCCGTCCTAACCCTCTCCGTCCTAACCCTGTCAGTCCTAACCCTCTCCGTCCTAACCCTCTCCGTCCTAACCCTGTCAGTCCTAACCCTGTCAGTCCTAACCCTCTCCGTCCTAACCCTCTCCGTCCTAACCCTCTCCGTCCTAACCCTGTCAGTCCTAACCCTCTCCGTCTTAACCCTCTCCGTCCTAACCCTCTCCGTCCTAATCCTCTCCGTCCTAACCCTCTCCGTCCTAACCCTGTCAGTCCTAACCCTCTCCGTCCAAACCCTCTCCGTCCTAACCCTCTCCGTCCTAACCCTGTCAGTCCTAACCCTCTCCGTCCTAACCCTCTCCGTCCTAACCCTGTCAGTCCTAACCCTCTCTGTCCTAACCCTCTCCGTCCTAACCCTGTCAGTCCTAACCCTCTCCGTCCTAACCCTCTCAGTCCTAACCCTCTCCATCCTAACCCTCTCTGTCCTAACCCTCTCCGTCCTAACCCTCTCAGTCCTAACCCTCTCCGTCCTAACCCTCTCCGTCCTAACCCTGTCAGTCCTAACCCTCTCCATCCTAACCCTCTCCGTCCTAACCCTGTTAGTCCTAACCCTCTCCGTCCTAACCTTCTCCGTCCTAACTCTCTCCGTCCTAACCCTCTCCGTCCTAACCCTGTCAGTCCTAACCCTCTCCGTCCTAACCCTCTCTGTCCTAACCCTGTCAGTCCTAACCCTCTCCGTCCTAACCCTCTCCGTCCTAACCCTCTCCGTCCTAACCCTCTCCGTCCTAACCCTCTCCGTCCTAACCCTGTCAGTCCTAACCCTCTCCGTCCTAACCCTCTCCATCCTAACCCTGTCAGTCCTAACCCTCTCTGTCCTAACCCTCTCCGTCCTAACCCTCTCCGTCCTAACCCTCTCCGTCCTAACCCTCTCAGTCCTAACCCTCTCTGTCCTAACCCTCTCCGTCCTAACCCTGTCAGTCCTAACCCTCTCCGTCCTAACCCTCTCCGTCCTAACCCTCTCCGTCCTAACTCTCTCCGTCCTAACCCTCTCCGTCCTAACCCTGTCAGTCCTAACCCTCTCCGTCCTAACCCTCTCCGTCCTAACCCTCTGGTCCCTAACCTGTCAGTCCTAACCCTCTCCGTCCTAACCCTCTCCATCCTAACCTGTCAGTCCTAACCTTCTCCGTCCTAACCCTCTCGTCCTAACCTCTCCGTCCTAACCCTCTCCGTCCTAACCCTCTAGTCCTACCTCTCCGTCCTAACCCTCTCCGTCCTAACCCTGTCAGTCCTAACCCTCTCCGTCCTAACCCTCTCTGTCCTAACCCTCTCCGTCCTAACCCTCTCCGTCCTAACCCTCTCCGTCCTAACCCTCTCCGTCCTAACCCTGTCAGTCCTAACCCTCTCCGTCCTAACCCTCTCCGTCCTAACCCTCTCAGTCCTAACCCTCTCCGTCCTAACCCTCTCCGTCCTAACCCTCTCCGTCCTAACCCTCTCGGTCCTAACCCTTCGTCACCCTCTCTCCCTAATCCTCTCCGTCCTAACCCTTAGTCCTAACCCTCTCCGTCCTAACCCTCTCAGTCCAACCCTCTCCGTCCTAATCCTCTCCGTTCTAACCCTCTCGTCCTAACCCTCTCCGTCCTAACTCTCTCCGTCCTAACCCTGTCAGTCCTAACCCTCTCCGTCCTAACCCTCTCCGTCCTAACCCTCTCCGTCCTAACCCTCTCCGTCCTAACCCTCTCCGTCCTAACCCTCTCCGTCCTAACCCTGTCAGTCCTAACCCTCTCCGTCCTAACCCTCTCCGTCCTAACCCTCTCAGTCCTAACCCTGTCAGTCCTAACCCTCTCCGTCCTAACCCTCTCCGTCCTAACCCTCTCCGTCCTAACCCTCTCCGTCCTAACCCTCTCCGTCCTAGCCCTCTCGTCCTAACCCTCCGTCCAATCCTCTCCTTCAACCTCTCCGTCCTAACCCTCTCCGTCCTAACCCTCTCCGTCCTAACCCTGTCAGTCCTAACCCTCTCCGTCCTAACCCTCTCCGTCCTAACCCTCTCCGTCCTAACCCTCTCAGTCCTAACCCTCTCCGTCCTAACCCTCTCCGGGTCCAAACCCTGTCAGTCCTAACCCTCTCCGTCCCTAACCCTCTCCGTCCTAACCCTCTCAGTCCTAACCCTCTCAGTCCTAACCCTCTCCGTCCTAACCCTCTCCGTCCTAGCCCTCTCCTCCTAACCTCTCAGTCCTACCCTCTCCGTCCTACCTCTCCGTCCTACCCTCCCATTCTCCCCTCTCTCCTTTCCTCCTACCCTCTCCTCCTCCCTCTCCGTCCTAACCCTGTCAGTCCTACCTCTCTGTCCTACCTCTCCTTCCTAACCCTCTCCGTCCTAACCCTCTCAGTCCTAACCCTCTCCATCCTAACCCTCTCTGTCCTAACCTCTCCGTCCTAACCCTCTCAGTCCTACCCTCTCCGTCCACCCTCTCCGTCCTAACCTGTCAGTCCTAACCCTCTCCGTCCTAACCCTCTCCGTCCTAACCCTGTCAGTCCTAACCCTCTCCGTCCTAACCTTCTCCGTCCTAACTCTCTCCGTCCTAACCCTCTCCGTCCTAACCCTCTCGGTCCTAGCCCTCTCAGTCCTAACCCTCTCCTCCTAACCCTCTCCGTCCTAACCCTCTCCGTCCTAACCCTCTCCGTCCTAACCCTCTCCGTCCTAACCCTCTCCGTCCTAACCCTGTCAGTCCTAACCCTCTCCGTCCTAACCCTCTCCGTCCTAACCCTGTCAGTCCTAACCCTCTCTGTCCTAACCCTCTCCGTCCTAACCCTCTCCGTCCTAATCCTCTCTGTCCTAACCCTCTCAGTCCTAACCCTCTCTGTCCTAACCCTCTCCGTCCTAACCCTGTCAGTCCTAACCCTCTCAGTCCTACCTCGTCCTAACCCTCTCCGTCCTACTCTCTCCGTCCTAACCCTCTCGTCCTAACCCTGTCGGTCCTCCCTCTCCTCCTAACCCTCTCCGTCCTATCTCCGTCCTAACCCTGTCAGTCCTAACCCTCTCAGTCCTAACCTCTCATCCTAACCCTGTCAGTCCTAACCTTCTCCGTCCTAACCCTCTCCGTCCTAACCCTCTCCGTCCTAACCCTCTCGTCCTAACCCTCTCAGTCCTAACCCTCTCCGTCCTAACCCTCTCTAGTCCCTAACCCTGTCGTCCTAACCTCTCCGTCCTAACCCTCTCCGTCCTAGCCCTCTCGGTCCTAACCCTCTCCGTCCTAGCCCTCTCCGTCCTAACCCTCTCCGTCCTAACCCTGTCAGTCCTAACCCTCTCCGTCCTAACCTCTCTCCTACTCTCGTCCTACCAACTCTCTCCTAACCCTCTCTGTCCTAACAACCTCTCCGTCCTACCCTCTCCGTCCCTAACCCTCTCCGTCCTAACCCTGTCAGTCCTAACCCTCTCCGTCCTAACCCTCTCCGTCCTAACCCTCTCCGTCCTAACCCTGTCAGTCCTAACCCTCTCCGTCCTAACCCTCTCCATCCTAACCCTGTCAGTCCTAACCCTCTCCGTCCTAACCCTCTCCGTCCTAACCCTCTCTGTCCTAACCCTCTCCGTCCTAACCCTCTCAGTCCTAACCCTCTCCGTCCTAACCCTCTCCGTCCTAACCCTGTCAGTCCTAACCCTCTCCGTCCTAACCCTCTCCGTCCTAACCCTCTCCGTCCTAATCCTTGTCCTAACCTCTCCGTCCTAACCCTCTCCGTCCTAACTCTCTCCGGTCCCTAGCCCTTCCGTCCTAACCCTGTCAGTCCTAACCCTCTCCGTCCTAACCCTCTCCGTCCTAACCCTCTCAGTCCTAACCCTGTCCGTCCTACCCTCCGTCCTAACCCTCTCCGTCCTAACCCTCTCCGTCCTAACCCTCTCCGTCCTAACCCTCTCCGTCCTAACCCTCTCCGTCCTAACCCTCTCCGTCCTAACCCTCTCCGTCCTAACCCTCTCCGTCCTAACCCTCTCAGTCCTAACCCTCTCCGTCCTAACCCTCTCCGTCCTAACCCTCTCAGTCCTAACCCTCTCCGTCCTAACCCTCTCCGTCCTAACCCTCTCCGTCCTAACCCTCTCCGTCCTAACCCTTCGGTCCTACCTCTCCGTCCTAACCCTCTCCGTCCTAACCCTGTCGTCCAGCACTCCTAACCCTCTCAGGTCCAAGCCCTCTCCGTCCTAACCCTCTCCGTCCTAACCCTCTCCGTCCTAACCCTCTCCGTCCTAACCTGTCAGTCCTAGCCCTCTCCGTCCTATCTCTCGGTCCTAACCCTCTCGTCCTAGCCCTCTCGGTCCTAGCCCTCTCCGTCCTAGCCCTCTCCGTCCTAACCCTTGTTCCTCGCCCTCTCCGTCCCTAGCCCTCTCTGTCCAACCTCTCCGTCCCTAACCCTCTCCGTCCTAACCCTCTCCGTCCTAACCCTCTCCGTCCTAACCCTTCGGTCCTAACCCTCTCCGTCCTAACCCTCTCCGGGTCCTAACCCTCTCCGTCCTAGCCCTCTCAGTCCTGACCTCTCCGTCCTACTCTCGTCCTTCTGGTCCTAACCTCTCGTCCAACCCTTCCTAACCCTCTCCGTCCTAACCCTCTCCGTCCTAACCCTCTCCGTCCTAGCCCTGTCAGTCCTAACCCTCTCCGTCCTAACCCTCTCTCCTGCCCTCTCTCCACTTCCGTCCTAACCCTCTCCGTCCTAACCCTCTCCGTCCTAACCCTCTCGGTCCTAGCCCCCTCCGTCCTGGCCCTGTCAGTCCTAACCCTCTCGGTCCTAACCCTCTCCGTCCTAACCCTCTCAGTCCTAACCCTCCTTCCGTCCTAACCTCTCCGTCCTAACCCTCTCCGTCCTGGCCCTCTCAGTCCTAACCCTCTCCTCCTAACCCTCTCCGTCCTAACCCTCTCAGTCCTAACCTCTCCGTCCAACCTCTCCGTCCTAACCCTCTCCGTCCTAACCCTGTCAGTCCTAACCCTCTCCGTCCTAACCCTCTCCGTCCTAACCCTGTCAGTCCTAACCCTAACCCTCTCCGTCCTAACCCTCTCCGTCCTAACCCTCTCTCCTACCCTCTCAGTCCTAACCCTCTCCGTCCTAACCCTCTCGTCCTACCTCTCCGTCCTACCTCTCCGTCCTAACCCTCTCGGTCCTAACCCTCTCCGTCCTAACCCTCTCCGTCCTAATCCTCTCAGTCCTAACCCTCTCCGTCCTAACCCTCTCCGTCCTAGCCCTCTTCCCAACCTCTCCGTCCTAACCCTCTCCGTCCTAACCCTCTCGGTCCTAACCCTCTCCGGTCCTAACCCTCTCCGTCCTAACCCTCTCGTCCCTAACCCTCTCCGTCCTAACCCTCTCCGTCCTAACCCTCTCCGTCCTAATCCTGTCAGTCCTAACCCTCTCCGTCCTAACCCTCTCCGTCCTAACCCTCTCCGTCCTAACCCTCTCCGTCCTAACCCTCTCGGGTCCTAACCCTCTCAGTCCTAACCCTCTCCGTCCTAACCCTCTCCGTCCTAGCCCTCCTGCCTGTCAGTCCTAACCTCTCCGTCCTAACCCTCTCTTCCTAACCCTCTCCGTCCTAACCCTCTCCGGTCCTAACCCTCTCAGTCCTAACCCTCTCCGTCCTAACCCTCTCCGTCCTAACCCTCTCCGTCCTAACCCTCTCCGTCCTAACCCTCTCGTCCTAACCCTCTCCGTCCTAACCCTCTCAGTCCTAACCTCTCCGTCCTAACCCTCTCCGTCCTAACCCTCTCCGTCCTAACCCTCTCCGTCCTAACCCTTCAGTCCTAACCCTCTCTCCTAACCTCTCCGTCCTAACCCTCTCCGTCCTAACCTTCGGTCCTAACCCTCTCCGTCCTAACCCTCTCCGTCCTAACCCTGTCAGTCCTAACCCTCTCCGTCCTAACCCTCTCCGTCCTAACCCTCTCCGTCCTAACCCTCTCCGTCCTAACCCTCTCCGTCCTAACCCTCTCAGTCCTAACCCTCTCCGTCCTAACCCTCTCCGTCCTAACCCTCTCCGTCCTAACCCTCTCCGTCCTAACCCTCTCAGTCCTAACCCTCTCCGTCCTAACCCTCTCTGTCCTAACCCTCTCCGTCCTAACCCTCTCCGTCCTAACCCTGTCAGTCCTAACCCTCTCCGTCCTAACCCTCTCCGTCCTAACCCTCTCCGTCCTAACCCTCTCCGTCCTAACCCTCTCCGTCCTAACCCTCTCCGTCCTAACCCTCTCCGTCCTAACCCTCTCCGTCCTAACCCTCTCCGTCCTAACCCTCTCAGTCCTAACCCTCTCCGTCCTAACCCTCTCCGTCCTAACCCTCGTCCTAACCCTCTCCGTCCTAACCCTCTCCGTCCTAACCCTCTCTCGTCCTAACCTGTCAGTCCTAACCCTCTCCGTCCTAACCCTCTCCGTCCTAACCCTCTCCGTCCTAGCCCTCTCGTCCTGGCCCTCTGTCCTAACCCTCTCCGTCCTAACCCTCTCTCCTAGCCTTCGGTCCTCGTTCCTTTTCCTGGCCCTTCGTCCTACCTCTCGTCCTCTCTCCGTCCTACCTCTCGTCCTACTCTCGTCCTGCCTTGTCCTACTCTCTCTACCCTCTCTCCTACCTCTCCTCCTGCCTTCCTACCCTCTCCGTCCTAACCTCTCTCACCCTCTCTCCTACTCTTGTCCTCTGTCCTCCTGTCCTATCCCTCTTCCTGACTCTTCCTAGCCCTCTTCCCTCTCCTCCTACTCTCTCCTATCTCGGTCCTGGCCTTCAGTCCTAGCTTTCCTCCCTCTCCGTCTAGCCTTCCGTCCTACTCTGTCCTCCTTCTATCTCCTCCTTCTCCTACTTTGGTCCTCCTCTCGTCCTCCTTCGTCCTACCCTCTCGTCCTCTCTGTCCTATTCCTACCTTCTCCTAGCCCTCTCGGTCCTAGCCCTCTCGTCCTCTTTCCTACTCTCCTCCTAGCCCTCTCGTCCTAGCCCTCTCCGTCCTAGCCCTCTCCTCCTAGCCCTCTCCTCCTAACCCTCTCCGTCCTACCCTCTCCGTCCTACTTCGTCCTAGCCCTCTCTCCTGCCCTCTCCGTCCCTAACCCTCTCCGTCCCTGCCCTTCGTCCTACCCTTCGTCCGCCCTCTCCGTCCATCTTCCTACCTCTGTCCTACCTCCTCCTCCTCTCCTTCTACTGTCCTTCCCTCCTTCTCCGTCCTGGCCCTCTCCTCCCTTCCGGTCCTACCCTCTGTCCTAACCCTTGTCCTAACCCTCTCTTCTACTCTGTCCTCCTCTCCTCCTTCCTCCTCTCCGTCCTAACCCTCTCAGTCCTAACCTCTCCGTCCTACCTCTCCGTCCTCTTCGGTCCTAGCCCTCTCTCCTGGCCCTCTGTCCTACCCTCTCGTCCCTACCTTCCGTCCTACCTTCGTCCTCCCTCTCCGTCCTGCTCTCGTCCTACCCTCTCGGTCCTATCTCGTCCGGCCTCTCGTCCTCGCCTCTCCTCCTCTTGTTCCTGCTCTGTCCTACCCTTCGGTCCTAACCTCTCCTCCTACTCTTTCCTAGCTTGTCCTAGCCCTCTCCGTCTACTCTCCGTCCTAGCCCTTCTCCTACCTGCCTCCTCTCGTCCTCCTCTCCGTCCTACTCTTCCTAGCCCTCTCCGTCCTAGCCTGTCGTCCTACCTCTCGGGTCCTGCCCTCTCTCCTAGCCCTCTCTCCTACTCTCGTCCTAGCCTTCGTCCTGCCTCTCCGTCCTTGCCTCTCCTCCTACTCTCGTCCTACCCTCTCGTCCTACCTCTCCGTCCTAACCTCTCCGTCCTACCTCTCGTCCTAGCCCTCTCCGTCCTAGCCTCTCCGTCCTAACCCTCTCATCCTCTCGTCCTACTCTCCTCCTTCTCCGTCCTCCCTTCTCCTCTGTCCTAACCCTCTCCGTCCTAGCTCTCGTCCCCTTTCCTCTCTGTCCTGGCCCTCTCGTCCAGCCCTCTCCGTCCTAGCCCTCTCGGTCCTAGCTCTCCGTCCTACCCTCTCCGTCCTAGCCCTCTCAGTCCTAGCCCTCTCGGTCCTGGCCCTCTCTGTCCTAGCCCTCTCTGTTCCTAGCCCTCTCCGTCCTAGCCCTCTCGGTCCTAACCTCTCCGTCCTACCCTCTCCGTCCTAGCCCTCTCCGTCCTAGCCTCTGGTCCTCCTCTCCGTCCTGGCCCTCTCCGTCCTAACCCTCTCCGTCCTAGCCCTCTCGGTCCTGCCCTCTCCGTCCTACCCTCTCCTCCTAGCCTCTCGTCCTAGCCCTCTTCCTACCCTTCCGTCCTAGCCCTCTCCGTCCTGGCCCTCTCAGTTCCCTGGCCTTGGTCCTTCCTCTCGTCCTACCCTCTCGTCCTAGCCTCTCCTCCTACCTCTCGTCCTCCTCTTCTGCCTCTCCGTCCTGCCTCTCTCGGTCCTGGCCCTCTCGGTCCTCTCTCCGGTCCTACCCTCTGTCCTCTCTCCGTCCTAGCCTCTCCGTCCTCCTCTCCGTCCTGGTCCTTCGGTCCTGGCCTCTCCGGTCCTAGCCCTCTCTTCCTACCTCTCCTCCTAGCTCTCCTCCTTCCCTGTCCTTCTCGTCCTAACCCTTCCGTCCTAGCCTCTCCGTCCTAACCCTCTCAGTCCTACCCTCCTCGTCCTACCCTCTCCTCCTACCCTCTCCGTCCTAACCCTCTCCGTCCTAACCCTCTCGTCCTACCCTTCGTCCAGCCCTCTCCGTCCTAGCCCTCTCCCGTCCTACTCTTCTGCCTCTGTCCTCCCTCTCTGGTCCTCTCTCGTCCTACCCTCTGTCCTACCCTTCGTCCTAGCCTCTTCCTACCCTCCCTTCTCCTCTCTCCTCCTAGCCCTCTGTCTGCCCTCTGTCCTAGCTCTCTCCTAAGTCCTTCCTCCTCCCTCCTCTCCCTCTCCGTCCTCCCTCTCTCCTCCCTCTCCGTCCTAGCCTCTCCGTCCTAGCTCTCCGTCCAACCCTCTCGTCCTACCTCTCCGTCCTAGCCCTGTCCTTTTCCCTTCTCCTTTCCGTCCTACCCTCTCCGTCCCCAGCCCTCTCCGTCCTACCTTTCCTACCTCTCCTCCTAGCCCTTCCGGTCCTGGCCCTCTCGTCCTACCCTCTCGTCCTGCTCTCGTCCTACCCTTCTCCTAGCCCTCTGTCCTCCCTCTCTCCTAGCCTGTCGTCCTAGCCCTCTCGTCCTGCCTCTCCGTCCTGGCCCTCTCCGTCCTAACCTCTCGTCCTAACCCTCTCCTCCTGCCCTCTCGTCCTGCCTTCTCCTAGCCCTCTCCGTCCTAACCCTCTCGTCCTCCCTCTCTTCCTTCTCGTCCTTCCTCTCCGTCCTAGCCTCTCCTCCTAGCCTCTCCGTCCTAGCCCTCTCCGCCTATCTGTCCTCCTCTCCGTCCTACCTCTCCGTCCTAACCCTCTCCGTCCTACTCTTCCTAGCCCTCTCATCCTAACCCTCTCCGTTCCTCCTCTCCTCCTACCCTCTCCGTCCTAGCCCTCTCCGTCCTAACCCTCTCCGTCCTAGCCCTTTCCTAACCCTCTCCGTCCTGGCCTCTCCGTCCTGGCCCTCTCGTCCTCTCCTTCCTGCCCTCTCCGTCCTACCCTCTCTTCCTAGCCCTCTCCGTCCTACCCTCTCCTCCTACTCTTCCTACCTCTCTGTCCTACCTCTCTCCTAGCCCTCTCGTCCTCCCTTCTTCCTGCCCTCTCTGCGTCCTAGCCCTCTCCGTTCCTAGCCCTCTCTTGTCCTAGCCCTCTCTCCTAGCCCTCTCCGTCCTAGCCCTCTCCGATCCTAGCCCTCTCAGTCCTACCCTCTCCGTCCTAGCCTCTCCGTTCCTGCCTGTCCAGCCCTTCAGTCCTACTCTCCGTCCTAACCCTCTCCGTCCTACCTCTCGGGTCCTAGCCCTCTCGTCCTACCCTCTCGTCCCCCTCTCCGTCCTCTTCGTCCTGCCTCTCCGTCCTGCCCTCTCGTCCTACCCTCTCTCCTACCCCTTCCTCCTCCTTCGGTCCTAGCCCTCTCGGTCCTGCCCTCTCGTCCTACTTCGTCCCTTCCGTCCTCTTCTCCTCCTGTCCTTCTCCGTCCTCCCTCTCCGTCCTACCCTTGTTCCTAGCCCTCTCCGTCCTACCCTCTCCGGTCCTAGCCTCTCCGTCCTAGCCCTTCTCCTGCCCTCTCGTCCTACCTTCGTCTACTCTTCCTATCTCCGTCCTAACCCTCTCCGTCCTAGCCCTCTCCTGTCCTAGCCCTCTCGGATCCTGCCTCCGGTCCTGGCCTTCGTCCTAGCCTCTCGTCCTACCTCTCCGTCCTAGCCTTCTCCGTCCTAGCCCTCTCCGGGTCCTCCTCTCCGTCCTCTTTCCCTCTCTCCTCCTCTCGGTCTTCTTCCTTGGTCCCTTCTCCCTCTCCGTCCTACCTTGTCCTACTTCGGTCCTAGCCTCTGGTCCTAGCCCTTCGTCCTAGCCTCTCGTCCTACCTCTGTCCTAGTCTTCCTTCCTCTCCTTCCTACTCTCTCCTCTCTCGTCCTGGCCTCTCGTCCTAGCCCTCTCGTCCTGCCCTCTCTTCCTAGCCCTCTCCGTCCTAGCCCTTGTCCTACTCTCTCCTTCTGTCCTAACTCTCCTCTCTTCCTCTCTCCGTCCTAACCCTCTCCGTCCTAACCCTCTCCGTCCCTAACCTCTCCTCCTAACCCTCTCCGTCCTAACCCTCTCTGTCCTACCTCTTCCTACCTCTCGTCCTCCTGTCCTCCTGGCCTCTCGTCCTACTTCTCCTACCTCTCTCCTACGTCCTTCTCCCCCTCTCCGTCCTACCTTCTCCTACCCTCTCCGTCCTACCCTCTCCTCCTTCTCCTACCTTTCCTCTCTCTCCTACCTCTCCGTCCTAGCCCTTCGTCCCTGCCTCTGTTCCTACCCTCTCGTCCTCCCTGTCCGTCCTACCCTCTTCCTTTCCGTCCTCCTCTCCGTCCTAGCCCTCCTCTGTCCTACCCTCTCGGTCCTACCCTCTCTTGGTCCTAGCCCTCACTCCGGTCCTAGCCCTGTCGGTCCTAGCCCTTCTTCCTAGCCCTTGGTCCCCCTCTCCGTCCTAGCCTCTCGTCCTAACCCTCTCCGTCCTAATTCCGTCCTCCTTCTCTCCTTTTCCTCTCCTCCTCTCTCCGTCCTAGCCTCTGGTCCTCTTGTCCTCCTTCCTCTACCCTCTCCTCCTCTCTTTCCTAGCCTTCGGTCCTACCTCTCCGTCCTAGCCCTCTCGGTCCTAACCCTCTCCGTCCTAACCTCTCGTCCTACCCTCTCCGTCCTAGCTCTCCGTCCTACCCTTCTCCTAGCCTCTCGTCCTATCTGGTCCTTCCTCTCCGTCCTAGCCCTCTCTCCTGGCCCTCTCTCCTCCCTCTCTCCTCTCTCTCCTACCTCTCCTCCCTTCCACCCTCTCCTCCTCCCTCTCCGTCCTAGCCCTGTCGTCCTACCCTCTCCGTCCTACTCTCGTCCTACTTCGTCCTCCCTCTCCGTCCTAGCCCTCTCTCCTACCCTCTCCGTCCTACCCTCTCTTCCTAACCCTCTCCGTCCTAACCCTCTCCGTCCTAGCCCTCTCCGTCCCTAGCCTCTCGTCCTACCCCTCTCCGTCCTGCCTCTCCGGGTCCTATTCGGTCCTGACCTCTCGTCCTACCCCTCCGTCCTTTGTCCTCCTCTCTGTCCTCCTCTCTCCCTACCCTCTCGTCCTACCCTCTCTTCCTAGCCCTCTCCGGTCCTAGCCCTCTCCCGTCCTAGCCCTCTCTGGGTCCTACTTCTCCTCTCCTCTCTCCGTCCTCCTCGTCCTCTCGTCCTACCTTCTCCTACTCTCCTCCTACCTCTTCCTGTCTCGTCCTCCCTCTCGCCTCCGTCCTAGCTGTCCTCCTCTCCTCCTAAGCCCTCTCCGTCCTACCCTCTCCCTCCTAGCCTGTCGGTCCTACCCTCTCGTCCTCCCTCTCTCCTAGCCTCTCGGTCCTACCCTCTCGTCCTCGCCCTCCTCAGGTCCTAGCTCTCGTCCTAGCCTCTGTCCTATCTCCGGTCCTAGCCTCTCAGTCCCTGACCTCTCTTCCTACCCTCTCAGTCCTCCTCTCTCCTATCCTCTCGTCTGCTTTCCTGGCCCTCTCTGTTCCTAGCCTCTCCTCCTATTCTTCCTTCCCTCTCCTCCTCTTCCTCCTCTGTCCTAGCCCTCTCCTCCTGCTCTCTCTTCCTAGCCCTCTCCGTCCTAACCCTCTCGTCCTACTCTCCGTCCTAGCCCTCTCCGTCCTACCCTCTCCTCCTACTTCTCCTACCCTCTCAGTCCTGTCCTATCTCTCCTCCTCCTCTCGTCCTAGCCTCTCCGTCCTACCTTTTCCTAGCCCTCTCCTCCTAGCCCTTCTACTCTCCTCCTCTTCCGTCCTAGTCTCGGTCCTATTCTCTCCTTCCGTCCTTGCCTCTCAGTCCTGGCCACTTCTCCTACTCTCTGTCCTGGCCTCTCATCCTTGCCCTCTCAGGTCACTACCTTCGGTCCTCCCTTCCCCTACCCTCTCCGTCCTAGCCCTCTCCGGTCCAACCTCTCAGCTCCTACCCTCTCCGTCCTAGCCTCTCGTCCTAGCTCTCTCCTACTTCTCCTGCTCTCGGTCCTAGCCTCTCCGTCCACCTCTCTGTCCTAGCCCTCTCCGTCCTACTTCGTCCTGCTCTTCCTCTTGTCCTCTCTGTCCTATCTTCCTCTCATCCTCCTCTCTCGTCCTAGCCTTCGTCTATCCCTTCTCCTCCTTCGTTCCTCTCTCCTCCTACCCTCTCCGTCCTCCTCTCTCCTCCCTCTCGTCCGCCCTCTCTGTCCTCCCTCTCCTCCTCCGCTCTCAGTTCCTAGCCCTCTCCGTCCTAGCTTTTCCTGCCCTCTCTCCTACCTTCTCCTACCCTCTCGGTCCTGTCTCGTCCTTCTCCGTTCCTGCCTCTCTCGTCCTCGCCTTCTCGGTCCCTGCCTCTCGTCCTTTGTCCTTTTCCCCTCTCCGGTCCTAGCCTCTCTCTCCTCTCTCGGTCCCTAGCCCTTAGTCCTGCTCTCTCCTACCCTCTCCGTCCTACCCTCTCGGGTCCTCCCTCTCGTCCTCCCTCTCCGTCCGCTCTACCTTCGATCCTACTCTCGTCCTTGCCCTCTCGTCCTCCTTGTTCCTAGCCCTTCGTCCTAACCCTCTCCGTCCCTATCTCATCCTGCTCTCGTCCAACCCTCTTGTCCTGGCCCTTCTCCTCCTTTCTTTCTTTCTTGCCCTCTCTCCTGCCTTGGTCCTTTCCGTCCTCCCTCCCTTTCTATCTTCCTAGCCCTCTCTCCTTTCGGTCCTGCCTTCTCCCTCCTAGCCTCTCTCTCTACCTCTCGTCCCCTCTCGGTCCTACCTCTCTCGGTCCTCGCCTCTCCTGCCTCTCGGTCCTCCTCTCTCCTTCTCTGTCCTGGCCTTCGTCCTGGCCTTTCCTTCTTTTCTTTCTCTCTGCTTATCCTCGTCCTGCCGGTCCTCTTCGTCCTCTCTTTCCTGCCTCTCGTTCCTTCTCGTCCCTCTCGTCCTCTCTTCCTACTCTTCTCCCTCTCGGTCCTTTGTCCTAGCCCTCTCTGGTCCTACCTCTCTCCTACCCTCTCGGTCCTACCTCTGTCCTTTCTCGTCCTAGCCCTTTCTTCCTCCCTTCGTCCTACCCTCTCCGTTCTGCCTCTCTGTCCTCTCTTCCTCTCCTCTACCCTTCCTTCTCCTACTCTCCGTCCTCCTCTCCGTCCTGCCCTCTCCTGTTCCTAGCCCTCTCCGGTCCTAGTTCGTCCTAGCCCTCTCGGTCCTGCCCTCTCCGGTCCTACCTCTCTCCTACCCTCTCGTTCCTAGTCCCTCTCTCTCTTTCCTACCCTCTTCTTCTGTCCTAACTCTCCGTCCTCCTCTCCGTCCTCCCTCTCCGTCCTTTTCCTAGCCCTCTCGTCCTACTCTCTGGTCCTCTCTGTCTCCTCCTTCCCCTTGTCCTCCTCTCGTCCTTCCTCCCCTCTTCCTACCTCCTACCCTTGTCCTAACCTCTCAGGTCCCTAGCCCTCTCGTCCTAGCCCTCTGTTACTCTCGTCTCCCTCTCTTCCTACCTTTCTACCTTCGTCTCCCTTTCCTCCTTTCCTTCTCCGTCTCCCTTGTCCTCTGCCTGTTTTCCTAGCCTCTCTCCTAGCCCTCTCTCACTACTTCTCTCTCTCTCCTCTCTCCAGCCTCTCTCCTCCTCTGTCCTACCCTCTCTTCTTGTCCTTCTGTCCTCTCCTCCTTGGTCCTCTTCCCACTGGTCCTGCCTCTCTCCTGTCCCTCTCGGTCCTACCTCTCGGTCCTAGCTCTCGGTCCTAGCCCTCTCGTCCTGCCTCTGTCCTACTCTCTCCCTCTCGTCCTCTTTCCTCTTTCCATTGTCCTGGCCCTCTCGGGTCCTAGCCCCTCTCCCCGTCCTAGCCATCTCTGTCCTGCCCTCTCAGTCCTAACCCTCTCGTCCTACCCTCGTCCTAGCCCTCTCAGTTCCTCGCCCTCTCCGTCCTCCTCTCTGGTCCTCTCGTCCTACCCTTCGATCCTACCCTCTCGTCATCCTCCCTCTCTCCTCTCTCTTCCTGCCCCGTCCTGGCCCTCTCTGTCCTACCTTCCATCTCCGTTCCTAGCCCTCTGTCCTAGTCTCCTCTGTCTCTAGCTCCTCCTTCAGTCCTACTCTCTGTCCCCTCTCCGTCCCTGCCTCTCCTTCTACCCTCCTTCTCCATCCTACCCTCTCTTCCTCCCTGTCCTTTCCTCTTCCGTCCTCTTTCCTACCCTCTGGTCCTCCTCTCTCCTACTCTCCGTCCAGCCCTTCTCCTCTCTGGGTCCTCCTTTGTTCCTAGCCTCTCCGTCCTCTTGGTCCTCTTGTCTGTTCAGTCCTTGTGGTCCTCACCTCTCTCCTCCCTCTCGTCCTCTCTCCTACCCTCTCGGTCCTCCTCTCAGCCTACCTCTGTCCTTCCCTTGTTCCTGTCCTCTTTACTCTCAGTCCTAGCCCTTCTCCTACCTTCTCTAGTCTTTCTTCCCCTCTCTTCCTCTTCTCCTACCTCTTATCCTCCTCTCGTCCTACCTCTCTCCTACTCTCCGTCCTACCCTTCTCCTATCTCCAGTCCCTACCACTCTCCGATCCTAGCCCTCTCATGTCCTACCACTCTCAGATGGTCCTAGCCCTCTCCAGGTCCCTGGCCACTCCTCCCTCTCCCCCCTCTTCCTTTCGTCCCTCTCGTCCTACTCTGTCCTTCTCCGTCCTACCTTTCCGTCTTCCTACCCTCTGGTCCTAGCCCTCTCCAGATCCTACCTCTCGGGTCCTAGCCCTCTCTCCTGCCCTCTGGTCCTAGCCCTCTCTGGTCCTAGCTCTCCGGTCCTAGCCTTCGGTCCTACCCTTATCTCTCTTCCTACCTTAGTCCTTCTCTCGGTCCTGGCCTCTCTCGGTCCCTGGCTCTCTGGTTCCTAGCCCTCTCTGGTCCTAACCCTCTCTCCTACCTCTCGTCCTACCCTCTCTTCCCTCTCCCCATCCTAGCCCTCTCGGTCCTCCTTCTCCTACCCTCTCTCCTCTCTCTCCCCTTCCTCCTCTCTCCTACCATCTAGTCCTATTCCTCTCGGTCCTACCTCTCGGTCCTAGCTCTCTCTGGTCCTAGCCTCTTCATCTCTCCTCTTCAGTCCTGCCCTCTCTTACCTCTGTCCTTCCCTTCCCTCTCGTCTACCTCATCTCTACTTCTCCTATTTCTCCTTTCTCTCTGTCCTCTCTCCTCCTCTTCTCCTAACCCTCTCCAGTCCTAGCCTCTCTCGGCTCCTCCCTCTCTCCTAGCCTTCGGTCCTCTCTCCTCCTACCTCTCCGTCCTATTCCTCTCGTCCTACCCTCTCCGTCCCTCTGTCTTTTCCCTCTCGTTCCTGTCCTCTCTGTCTCTCTCTCTACTCTCTCCTCTTTCTCCTCCCTATCTATCCTACCCTCTCGGTCCTGCTCTCTCGTCCTGGTCTCCTCCTAGCCCTGTCTCTCCTGCCTGTTCTCCTCCCTCTCTCCTGGCCCTCTCCTCCCCTCTCTCCTCCCTTCGTCCTCGCCCTTCGTTCCTACTTCGCCTCTCTCCGTCCTGCCCTCTTGCCACTCTCATCCTAGCCCTCTCTCCTACCCCGGTCCTACCTCTCATCCTACCCTTGGTCCTCCCTCTTCCTACCCTCTCCTCTTACCCTCTCTTCTTCTCTCCATTGTCCTTTTTCCTTTTTGTTCTTCTCTCACATCCTTTTCTCTTTCTCTTCTCCTTGTTTCTGTTTTCCTCCTTCGGTCCTCTTTTTCTCTCTCGTTCCTTCTTAGCTCTCTCTCCCGTCCTTCCCTCTCCGGTCCTGCTCTCCGGTCCTACCCTCTTGGTCCTCCCTCTCTCCCTGCCATTCGGTCCTACCCTCTCCGGTCCTGCCCTCTCCAGTCCTATCTCGGTCCTACTCTCTTCCTTCCTCTGTTCCTGCCCTCTCCTCCCTACCCTCTCTCCTACCCTCTCAGGTCCTACCTCTCCTCCTGGCCCTCTCCTGTCCTACCTCTCAGTCCGCACCACTCTCCTCCTAGCCCTCCCGTCCTAGCCTCTCGTTCCTACCCTCTCTCCCCTCTCCTCCTCCTTTTCTGCCGTTTGCTCTCTCCTTCTTAGTTCTTTTCCTAGTTCTCCTCCCTCTCGTCCTTCTCGGTCTACCTCCATGTCCTGGCCCTCTCCTCCTAGCCCTCTCTGGTCCTACCCTCTCCGGTCCTAGCCCTCTCCGTCCTACCCTCTCAGTCCTACCCTCTTCCTAGCCCTCTCCGTCCTACCTGTCCGTCCTAGCCCTCTGTTCCTACCTCTCCGTCCTACCACTCTCGGTCCTAGTCCCTCTCGTTCCTAGCCCTCTCTCCTAGCCTCTCGGTCCCTAGCCCTCTCTGTCCTCCCTCTCTCCTATCTTCCTAGCCCTCTCCGTCCTAGCCTCTCCGTCCTAGCCCTCTCGGTCCTACCTCTCAGTCCTAGCCCTCTCGTCCTACTCTCTCCTAGCCCTGTCGGTCCTTGTTCGTCCTACCCTCCGTCCTCATTCCTTCTGGTTCTGCCTTTCCCCTTCCACTCTCCTAGCCCTGTCGCCTACCTCTCAGGTCTAGCCTCTCGCCTCTCTCCGTCTAGCCTCTCTCGGGTCCTACCTCTGTTACCCTCCTGCTCCCTTTCTGCTCTCTCCTATCTCCGTCCTTCTCCTCTCTCCTCCGTCTACCTCTCCGTCCTAGCATTTCTGCTCTCTCCTCCCTCTCTTCCTAACCCTCTCCGGTCCTAGCCCTCTCTCCTAGTCTCTCCGTCCTCAGCCCTCTCGGTCCTAGCTTCCCTCTCGATCCTAACCTCTCCTCCTAGCCTCTCTGGTCCTAGCCCTCTCGATCCTAGCCCTCTCCGTCCTAACCTCTCGGTCTGCCCTCTCGGTCCTACCCTCTCCGTCCTACCTTGTCCTCCCTCTCCGTCCTACTTCTCCCTTTTTTCTCCACTTGTCTCTTTCCTTTCTTTTCTTTCTTTCCTTCCTAAACCCTGGTCTTTTCTGTTGTCCTCTCTTTCCTACCTCCGCCTCTCCTCTTTATCCTAGCCCTCTCTGTCCTACCTTCGCCTACCTTCGTCTTTTCCTCCTCCTCTCTTCCTTTTCCTCTTTTCTCCCTCTTTCCTTTGGTTTCTATTCTCTTGCCTCTCGTCCTGTCTCGTCCTATCTGCTTGTCCTCCTTGTCCTACCCTTCCTCCTATTGTCCTTCTGTCCATCCCTCCCTCCTTTCTATCCTCTTTCCTACCCTCTCGGTCCTTACCCCTTCCGTCCTCCTATCTTCCTTCTTTCCTACCCTTCGTCCTGCTCTCGTCCTAGCCATTCGTCCTGGCCCTCTCTCCATCTCTTCCTACTCTCTCCTCCCTCTCAGTCCTAACCCTCTCCTCCTACCTCTCGTCTATTTCCTCCTCCCTCTCTCCTAGCCCTCTCATCCTCTCTCAGTCCTCCTTTCTCCTCACTCTCCTCTCCTACCTCTCGTTCCTAGCCCTCTCAGTCCTCCTCTCCGTCCTCCCTCTCTTTCCCTCTTCCTTCCTCTCTCCTCTCTCCTCCTACCTCTCGGTCCTATCCTCTGTCCTCACCCTCTCCGTCCTAACCCTCTCCTCCCTAGCCCTCTCCGTCCTAGCCCTCTCGTCCTACCTCTCCGTCCTTCCCCTCTCCGTCCAACCCTCTCAGACCTCCCTCTCGGTCTAGCCTCTCCTCCTCCTCCTCTCTTCCTCTTGTTTCTTTCCTGGCCACTCTCCTTTATTGTCCTAGCCCTCTCCGTCCTAACCCTCTCCTTCCTAGCCCTCTCGTCCCTAGCCCTCTCAGTCCTAACTCTCTCCTGGCTCCTCTCAGTCCCTAGCCCTCTCCGTCCTACCTCTCAGATCCTACCCTCTCTCCCACTCTCTCCTGGTCTCCGTCCCTCTTCGGTCCCCCTTCCTTCCTCTCCGTCCATGAGCCTCTCCGTCTCCTACCCTCTCCTCCTACCCTCTCCGTCCTAGCCCTCTCGGTCCTAGACCCTCTCCGCTCCTAACCCTCCTCCCGTCCTAACCCTCTCCGTCCTAGCCCTCCAGCCTTCTTCCTTTTCCTATTCAGTCTTTTCCTCCCTCTCCTCCTGGCCCTCTCTCGTCCTAGCCTCTCCTGCCTTCGGTCCTCTCTCTTCCTCCTCTCTCCTCCTAGCTCATCCAAACTCATCCTACCCACTCTCCAGTCCTAACCCTGTCGGTCCTAGCCCTCTCCGTCCTAGCCACTCTCAGGTCCTAACCCCCTCTCCGTCCTAACCCTCTCTCCGTCCTAACCCTCTCAAGTCCTAACCCTCTCTCGTTTCTAACCCTGTCATCCTAAACCCCACAAAATCTTTTTTATCTACTTTACTTTATCTGCATTCAGCCCCTTATAATTTAGCCTCCCCCGAAGTCTTACCCATTGCATTTTCAGACAACTAGGGCTACAAAATAACACTAAGCAATTTGACCAAAAGTTGCATTTTCATGAGTTGTATCTGGCAAAATGTCAATAAAGGAAATATCCACCAAAGCAAAAACCTGATGAAATTGAATTTATAGGAATGCTGTAATACAGAAATTGCTCACTGGGAAATTAACTTACTTAGTCAGTAAACATTTGGATTGATTTGTACACACTTCTCCAAAATCCAAAATCGATAAAAGATTGTATTGGTAGCATCCACATATTGTGCCAGATTGTTTATTGCGGGTTTAGTGAAATGCTTGTGTTCCTAGCTCCAACAGTGCAGCAATATCTAACAATTCCCAATATCATAAAAAACTAAAAGTAGAGTATTGAATTATGAAATACAGTGCATTCAGGAAGGTATTCCACCCTTTTTCCACATTTTTTACTTACATTATTCTAAAATTATTAATTTTTCCCATCATCAATCTACACATACCATAATAAAAACTTTTAAATCTTTTCAAATTTATAAAAACCCACCCTAAATATCGCATTTACATAAGTATTCAGACCCTTTACTCATACTTTGCTGAAAGCACCTTTGGCAATGATTACATCCTCAGTCTTCTTGGTGTTTACTTGGCTCACTGTATTTGAGAGTTTCTCCCATTCTTCTCTGCAGATCCTCTCCAAGCTCTGTAAGGTTGGATGGGGCGTCTTTGCACAACTTTATTTTCCAGGTCTCTCCAGAGATGTTCAATCGGGTTTCAAGGATTCAGGCTCTGGCTGGGCCATTTGTTACATTCAGATTATCCAACCTCCTGCGTTATCTTGGCCATGTGCTTAGAATCATTGTGTCACTGTTGGAAGGGGACCCTCTATTTCTAACAGCGCAAACTGGCTCACATTGGAGGGGTTGCCCCCAACTGAGCCAAGAGGACAAATACATTAAGAGTGTACTAGTTTGAGAAACGATGCCTCTCAGTCCTCCAACTGGCAGCTTCATTAAATAATACCACGCAAAACACCAATCCTCAACGTCAACAGTAAACGACTCCGGGATGCTACCTTCTAGGCAGAGTTGCAAAAAAAAAGCCATATCTCAGACTAGCCATAAAAAAAAGATTCACAACACTGACGAGTTTGAAACAAGTGTTATGGACAGACAATTCGAGGTTTGAGTGTTCGGATCACAAAGAAAAGAAGACATTTGTGAGCCTCAGACCAAATAAAAGATGCTGGAGGAGTGCTTGATGCCATCTGTCAAGCATAGTGGAAGAATAATGTGATAGTCTGGGGTGCTTTGGTGGTAGTAATGTGGATGTTGTACAGAGTCAAAGAGGGGATCTTGAAGAAGAAACTATCCTCCATTTTGCAATGCCATTCCATTCCTTAAGATTGACCAATTTCCACTCCTACAACAGACAATGACCCCAAAGCACTACTCCACTATGCACAATATAGGAAAAGCAGTCCTAAGCTGGTATTCTGTCTATAATGGAGTGGCCAGCACAGTCACCGGATCTCACTATTAGCTGTTGTGGGAGCAGCTTGTCCAGTAAAAATGCCTACATCAAGCCAATCCAAACTTGTGGGAGGTGCTTCAGGAAGGCTATGGGGTGAAATCTCTTCCAGATTTCCTCAAAATCTACACTATTTTGCAAGGCTGTATTGCTTTTTGCAAATGAGGATTCTTTGTCAAAGCAAAGTTTAAACACATTATTTCAATTAAAAATCAATATTTCCTACCTTGTCAATTACTACATTTCCTATTCATTTTCTATATTTCCTATTCAACTAATTTAATTACTGAGAAGTATTTATCCCCTCTATTTTTAGTTTCCCACTACAAAGAAATGATCAGTCTATAATCTTAATAGTAGGTTTATTTGAACATGAGAGACAGAATAACAAATCCAAAACGCATTCAAAATTGTTATCAGTTATTTGCATTTTTAATCAAAATAATTTTACCCCTCTCAATCAGAACGATTTCTGGCTCCCAGGTGTCTTTTATACAGGTAGCAAGCTGAGCTTAGGACACACTCTTAAGGGGTGTCTCTCAGTTTGTTACCTTATAAACAATCCACAAGCAATCAATCCAGATTCCAAACTCTCCTCCATGCCAACGCTCTCCAAGATGTCAGGACAATTGTTCTACCAGGCTGGCAATCTACAAACCATACGCCAAGCATGTGAGAAGGTACACAGTTGGTGATTATTCGCAAATGAAACACAAAAAACTGTCAATCTCTTCCTGCTCATGCAAAGATCTCACCTTATGATTGCAATGATCATGAACGGTGAGAATCACCTTCAGGATCTTATTCCCTTACACCCAGCTGGGGTGTGTTGGTCTTGTCCCTGTTGAAAAACAAATGATTCACATATTTCATGTTATGTTAGCCATGCTGGTTAAGTGTGCCTTAATTCTAATAAATCATGAAAATTCCCACAAAACATCTCAACCCTCTCCTCCATGCTTTATGGTGTAACTACACATGCGGAGATCATCCATTCACCCCCCGTCTCACAAAGACATGGCGGTTGAACCAATAATCTCAACTCCAGACCAAAGGACAAATTTCCACCGGTCTAATGTCCATTTACTTTCGTGTTTCTTGGCCCAAGCAAGTCTCTTCTTCTTATTGGTGTCCTTTAGTGTAGTTTTCTTTGCAGCAATTCACCATGAAGGCCTGATTCACAGTCCCCTCTGAAGAGTTGAGTGTTGAAATGTGTCTGCTTGTCACTCTATAAGCATTTATTTGGGCATCAATTTCTGAGGCTATAACTCAAATAACTTATCCTCTGCAGCAGAGGAGTAACTCTGGAGTCTTCCATTCCTGTGCTCCTCATGAAAGCCAGTTTCATCATACGCTGCAGATTCTTGAAGAATGTTCATTAATACTACCTTAAAGTAATGATGACTGCATCATTTCTCTTTGCTTATTTGAGCTGTTCTTGCCATAATATGAACTTGGTCTTTTACCAAATAGGGCTACCTCATGAAGCTGGTTGAGAAATCAAGAGTGTACAAAAGCTGTCATCAAGGCAGAAATTTGTGGCTATTTGAAAATCTCAAATACAAAATATATTTTGATTTGTGTAACCTTGCCTTTTATTCTACACTTGATTCCATGTTTCATTTCATATTTCATGTCCCTTCACTATTATTCTACAATTAAAAATAAAAGAAATACAGTTGAATGGTAGGTGTTCTCAATTTGACTGGTGAGCGTATGTGTGATGGATTATAACATTACAGTTTGTATATAATATTATATATCTTGATATTATATGTTATTAATGATATATATTATATTGTATATACAGTGGGAAAAAAAAAGTATTTAATCAACCACCAATTGTGCAAGTTCTCCCACTTAAAAAAGATGAGAGGGCCTGTAATTTTTCATCATAGTACACGTCAACTATGACAGACAAATTGAAAAAAAATATCCAAAAATCCTTGTAGGATTTTAATAATTTATTTCAAATATTTAAAATAGTTTTTGTCACCTACAAACAAACAGTTTTCTGGCTCTCTCAGACCTGCTAACTTCTTCTTTAAGAGGCTCCTCTGTCTCTCCACTCGATGACCTGTATTAATGGCACCTGTTTAAACTTATTATCATTATAAAAAACACCTGTCCACAACCTCAAACAGTCACACTCCAAGCTCCCTATGGCCAAACCAAGAGCTGTCAAAGGACACCAGAAACAAGAAGTGTAGAGCCTGCACCAGGCTGGAAGACTGAATCTGCAATGTAAGCAGCCTGGTTTGAAAAATCACTGTAGAGCATTTAATGAAGACCTTCAAACCACATGATAATCTCCTCTGATCTGGGTCCCACGCAAGATCTCACACCCATGGGATCAAAATGATCACAAAACGGTGAGCAAAATCCAACCTCACGGGGGACCTGGTAGATGACCTGCAGAAGCCGGACCAATACACTCCATCAGTAACACTCCGATTACTCCAAATCCTACAGTGCCAGCCCCCTACTTAAGCCAGTACATGTCCAGGCCCATCTGAGGTTTGCTAGAGTGCATTTGGTTGATCCAGAGGAGAGGATTGGAGAATGTCATATTCATAAACCAAAATAAACTTTTTATAAAATCATCGTGTGTTTGGGAGGACAAGGAATGCTGATTACAAATCCAAAAACACATATTTAAGCATGGGGGTGGAAACATCATGCTTTAGGGCTGTTTTTCTCCACAAGGGACCAGACACTATCCGTGTAAAGAAAGAATGAATGGGGCCATGTATCATTGAGATTTTGAGTGAAAACCTCCTTCCATCATGCAGGAGCATTGAAGATGAAACGTTGGCTGGGTCTTTCCAGCATACAATATCCCAAACACCCCCCGGGCTAGCGAAAGGAGTATTTAAGAATCATTTCCAGGTCCTGGAGTGCCTAGTCATCTCCAGATCTCAACCCCATAGAAAATCTTTGGAGGGAGTTGAAAGTCTGTATTCCCAGTACAGCCCCAAAACATCACTGCTCTATAATCTGCATAGAATGCAAAATCAGCAACATGTGTAAAACAAGACTTACAGAAAACGTTTCACCTGTGTCATTGCCAACAAAGGGTATATACAAAGTATTGAGAAACTTTTGTTATTTCCAAATACTTATTTTCCCCTAATTTGCAAATAATTCATTAAAATCCTACAATTGATTTTCGGGATTTTTTTCTTATTTTTGTCTGTCATAGTTACGTGTACCTATGATAATTACAGGCCTCTCTCATCTTTTTAAGTTGGAAGAACTTGCACAATTAGTGGCCTACTAATACTTTTTTTTTCCCCACTGTATATGTGGTCCTCTGTAGCTCAATTGGTAGAGCATGGCGCTTGTAAGCATGGGAGTGTGGGTTCGATCCTGGCACCACCCATACGTGAAGATTTATGCACACATACTGTGAAATCGCTTTGATAAATTGCCAAATGGCATATTGTATATATACCTCAATAGTTAAATAGGATGGACTTGACTAGAATACAGTATATACATATAA